>NW_006800708.1:10733-45339 GCF_000485575.1 Poecilia formosa | reverse complement strand
AAGTTACGAACAAATATGATTGAGGTTATATTAAAAACTGAATTTAATTATGTTAAGTTACGAACAAATATGATTGAGGTTATATTAAAAACTGAATTTAATTATGTTAAGTTACGAACAAATATGATTGAGGTTATATTAAAAACTGAATTTAATTTACTTGACAAATTGTGCCCTTCCCCTTCATCTATTTTTTCCCCAACATCCGTATTGTAGCAACACCGAAGCTCTTTGTCAGAGGAACCTACCGTAATAAACATTTTAAATAACCATAAAAATAAATATCAAACATGTTTGAAATAAATTCAATTTATGTATAAAATTCTATAAACGTTGAAACTTTATCTTCTTTTTACTTACCATGTCTTATTTCAAAGTAGAGGAGAAGTCCGTTATGCAATGTTCACAGTCATGTTGAAAATGGAGGCTTGTGAAGAGGGGCGTGGCTTCTTCCCAGTTTCATCTTTAACCCAACCGTTTGGGTAAATCTACCCACCCAACTCCTGGCCCAACAGAAGTGTGCAAGATGTAGACTTCCGATAAATTTCTGACCCAACTCATGAGTTATGAATTTTGACCCAATATTTGGTCAAACTAACCCAACCTATGACCCAACAGCTTCAACCCAGAAATTGGGTTATGAAAATAACCCAGCATTTTTTACTGTGTAGTATTTGAAGAAATGTGCAATGAAATTGTATCAAAGCCTGCAGATTTGGAACAAACTGATTAAAGAGGGGAAGGAGGTAGTTTTAAGCCACATTGCAGCTTCCTCCAGATCCAAACCGTTATGCTGAAAACTCCTGTAGCAAAAACAGGAAGACATGTTTTAAAATGTCCAAGCTGTTAGAACAGGTACTCAAGCAGGCAGAGTGGAAATTTGCATAATACCTCATAAAAAATTAACAAACTCTTAACTTCTTATTCTAATATCTTGTTATTGTTATTATTCAGTTACATAGTTTTACCTTGACTGAATATGCATGTTTTAGATATAACTTGCTACTGCTACATGTGGGGTTGGACGGGCCAAGGCTGCCCAAAAACTGACAAAGAACGAGCAACTAAATTAAATAATGACCAGCACTTACCAGTTCCATGTTAACATTCAGGTTCATCTGCTGTTTGCAACCAATTATTTTGCATTATTGTTTCTTGTTGCATTACCTGGTCACAGTAATTGCCCAAATGAATTACTTTCTCCTGCAGATTTTGGATTTATAAAAAAACTTCCCTCTGTTCAGTACACACACACACACACACACACACCCACACACACACACACACACACACACACGCACGCACGCACGCACGCACACACGCACACACAAACACACACAATCAGACTGAACACATTAACTCTTCCTATCTTTTTGCTTTGGATGCCTGCATTTATCACTCTTCTTCCCTCACTGTATTTCCTGCATGGTAGTAATATGTGTTTCACTGACTCTTTTTCATGGCAACAATTACAACAGCCAGTCGACTGTTTCCTCATGCTATAGCATATATAATTTAAATTTGTGTGTCCTATTCTCAGTCTGCAAATAATGACTTGTTCTCTCCGTTTTACTGGAGCCGCTGCTTCTCTCCTCCTTTGTATTGTATGGAAATGTATACCGTATTCCTTCATCATCCCGTACCTTTTGCTATTGCTTCACCTTCTTTCAAAATCTCATTTTAATATCCATGTTCTATCCATTGACAGGTGTCAAACTGTCTGCTTTCTCATTGCCTGGAATCCAAACACAATATAAGCAAGTTTTATTCATTTATTTTGAGGAAGACTGTCTGATTTCCAGGATAGCACAAAGTTGTCCCATGCTACTTGACCTGCCTGCTGGCAAGTAGAGCGAAAAAATATAAAAGTCCAGAAGGAATAATCAACTTTTAGATAAATATATTCAGTAGAAATGATCTAAAGTGTTAGTTTTGAAGTCTATGCTGCTATGCAAAACAGATTAAAGTCCAAATAAATAGTGAAATACATATTGATTGTGCTTCGAATTGTGCTGTTTTATACCTTGAAATGTTTTCCGCTTCTTTAGTCTGCTTAGATCCACATCTCGTTAGAGGAAATTGTTCTCAGTCTGATGGTTTACTGAGTTCCACACAGGATTTCATGCCTGCTTTGTTTTGAAGTTTGAGGTTTGTGGAGGAATTACACATCCGCACCTGGAAGAGGAAAATGAAAACCAAAGATATTAAATGGAAAAAAAAGAAGTCTCAGCTTTCAACAAACTTGTTTTTAATTTCATTTTGTAAAAATGAATAATTCATATATGACTCAGAATCATTTTAATTCGCAGCAGAGAAGCTTTATAAAACAGCCTACAGTGAGTCAACACTTCAGTTCTTAAGCAAGAGGGTTACTTTTAATATACAAGCATTTCAATTGATATGCCACACACAATATATACAGAAACAAACGTCAAAATAGCCAATTGAGTCACATAGACCTTCTACAAATCTGCAGATTAGTAAAACTGCAAAAGCAAGATAATTTTTTTGTTGTGGACAGCGTCACCATGGAAACAGAAAGCCATCTCATAATTGAACTCCCTCTTTCAATGCCCAGCAAACGTCCCTCTGTGAATTCAAGCAGCACTACTGGTAATATTACAAAAAGTGATTAACCTTTCCTTCAGCTATAAATAATTTAAACTACCTTGCATTATTATTTTTTAAATTGGAGATATGATAATAGTCCTTGTTGCTTAATGGCCTAGAAGCAACATACTATATGACATTTGTTATGCAATTTTAGCAAAACATAAGCAAGCACAGAGGGAGTAGTAATGAAAACCTGAATAGCATGCTAAAAGTTTTTTTTTTTTTCAAAATTCTTAATTAATCTTAAAAAAAAGATGCCAAAAATAAATGTTTAAGTCAAACGTTACCCACCCGTGACTTGATTTTTCTGTGTAGCGCAACATAAGCATGCTGGGAAATCTGAGACATTTTCTTAATGGGAATGTGTCTGTCATAAATGAGATGATCATTTATTCATTCAGTCGTTTGATCCAACATTTTTTTTTCTACAACCTTTGTTGTTCATGCCAAGCTGTTCTGCCGGTAATGCATGACTCAGACTGCGATAAACGTATCTGCAGAGGTGTTTAGTTTTCTGCCTTTGTCTTTTTCAAACTGGACCCTGATTCTGGTACCAGGAACAGCCTGGTACACAGGAGGACTCATTATTTCTTTTTATTGATTAAAGCATAAGAGTGAAAGAAAGAGTTAGAGTCTGATGCTACCAAAGAAAAAAAAAACTATATGTGGATAGACAGTAAAAGCAGACACACACACATATATACACTCTCAGCTTGTTTATGTGAGCTACATTTTTATGAGAGGGTTTTAGGATTCAGTCTGGACTACTTAGTGTGTGAGTACTGAACCATTTATGTTTAGAGATAAAACCACGCTTTACATACAGCACTACCACAGGGAATTATCTGTTATCTGCTGGCAAACTGTTACAGTTGTCAGAATCAATGCATTTTATAGAACTGACTTAATGTCCACAATAAGTTACATAGATCTTATGTAAGCTGCACTCTAAAGCCACTTGATTTACTTTTGCCAGCCAAGGAGGTGGAAGTCAGATGTTTATTTCTGTCACTTCCTGAGTGATTTTGGGTAAAAATAAGAAAATGTCCTCTGAAGTTTTCTAAACTTTCTGATGTTTGTGTGCAGAAAACAGGAGTGAGACAAACCAAACCTGCGTTTCAACAGTTTCCTGAACAACGACCCAGAACGAAGGGCTAAACGGTGGGAGGTGCTTTAAAGTGAAAGCTGGTTGGTCCAGCTGTTGCTCCTGTATTTCTTGTCTTTTAAACTTAACTACTGTGTTTGCAAATGTAAGGGTTTGTTAAAGTGAAACAACATGAGTTTGTTCAGACTCTTTTCAACAATTCAGCTCTCCTGCCTTTGCTCCGTTAGAAGAGCATGCAGCTCGTCCAGCTGCTAAGTAGCTCTTAATCTCATGCTCCTCAGAGGCTTCTATTTTAATTCAGCTCATGAATGGTCTAATCAAATCTTTAGTAAACAAATAAAAACAGGCTAAAGTCCTGATAGTAAGCACATAAATGTCTTTATTTAGGGTGAGTACCTTAGGTTATTTCTTCTTTTTCTGCACTAAACTTGCTGCCCTTCAAGTCCTCTGTCATCCTTCACATAATGGATTCATCTGAGTTGCTGAAAGACTGCATGTGATTGGTTGCATGGTGGGTTCATCAAAGTGATATCTTGTCCCCACCTGCAGATATTCTTAGCAGGAACTGAGCAGAAGTGTCTGAAGATTTGGCTTTCTTCAGTGGGAGTCCGTCCTTCCCGTTTACAACAAAGAGCCGGCTCTTAGGCCCAGCTTGTTCACTATGTCACATAGAAATCAAGACCAGCTTTCTGTAGATCTGCTCTTAGGTTGGATCTTAGACGTTTGTCTTTTTTTATGTAATCACATTCACATTAAGCATTTCACATTAGCCTTGTCACATTAACCTTCCAAAAATGTGTTCTACCAACAACCACCAGAGACGGGAAATGATTTTAAAGCTGGTCATTATGCAGAACCTTAATCCTTAACCTATGTAAAGCTGGAGAAAGGGCAGAATGTTTTTACACATAGGTGGATTCAACAGATATGTCCCCACAGAACCTCACTGTTGAGGCTTTAAATCTGTTTTCGTATGTTGAGGTCACTGACTTCACTCTGAAATGTCTGTGTTCACCGGCGACCTAGATACACAATCAAGCTGAAAATGTGAATAGTGCACTAATTTCAAACTTTACAGAAAATGTTTGCATTTCTTGTCGACAACTAAAGACTCAAATACGGCTGACTATTACTTGTTACAGTTGAGAAAACTCCTGAAATATGTCTTAAAAATCTCATCAATGTTCATTTTGAAATGAAAATCAGATATTCTTCGCCATGTCTGCTGGATAGATGGAAACATGCATCACCACACAAATACTTTTAAAAAGTGCTTTGCTACTATGATTACATTCAGTTCATAAACATATTGCAGTGTCTCACACAAGTGGGATTCAATGACAGAATTTAAAATTAAATACCTTAAATGTTGTTTATTTTCTTTTGCAACCATAATGTATCATAGATAAACTAGTTTACTGCATGACTGAAGCAAGTTAAATGTTTGCTTGTTGAAGATACTTTGACCTTTTCTCAGGTCCTATAATATTAGATGCCACCACTTAGGTGCATTTTCAAACATCTGCACTTAAACTAGCTGCCCACCAGCAAAAAACTTAAAGACTTAATTTTCCCAGGATAATCATTTTCTTAATTATGTAATCACTGTTCATGATAAGGATACTTTCTACTGGACCTAATTCAACACCACACTTATTATCAAGTGTGATTTATACATTAAAATTACACAGCTAGATGCATGGAGTGCTCTGTTATGGGGATAATAGAAAGTAATTAAATGTGGGAAGTCTGCTGTGCATAGGCTTTGCATTGCATGAAGGATTTAAAACACATTTGCAAAAATAGATATTTTATGTCACGTCATTGCTAGCACTAACATTAAGACTGAGTAAGAATTTTTATTGCTATTGAATTTTCTGTAACTTGATATAATAAAAGCAGCAGTGGACAAATGTATGTTATCAGCCTGAAATGCATGGGATTTATGGAACACCACCAAACAGACGTTTCGAAACACATTGTGTTAACTTTTGATTTAGTGGTTGTTTCCATAAAACATGAGGGCTTCACATGCACAATTAACTCAAAAACAATTTGAAATGTGAAAATCACAACAAAAGTTTAACTGAGTAAAATTTGCAATGTTAGACAAAAAGTGCAGTACTTTCTGTGTGTTTTCAGAAGGCATCATAAGAACTCCAAAGTGTCTTTATAAAGGAAGAAAATGGCCCTGCAGATTAAGATTTGACACTGAAAATGAACAACGATTATGTTTTGTGCAAAATATGCCATGTAACATTTATGCAAAACAGAAAGAATCTCAAAAATAAAGTAATCTCAGAACAAAAGAGAGAACTTAAGACAGAAATAAAACATAAAAAAAAAGGAATGAAAACAGATAATTTCATAAAGCATTTCATAAACAACATTTGGAAAACACAAATATTTTTAGAAAACATGACAAAACACCTTTCTTTGTCTTCTTATAGAATTTCTCCCTATTTATTCAATAATCACCCTCCTGCTAAGACTACAATGCTCATGTTTAACTCACTGTTTCAAAGAGCTGTGTGAAAAGCATGTGTATTCTTTTGTCTGATATAAATATTATAGAAATCCTCTGTTTGACTTCAGCTGTCAGGTGGAGTGTCATATCTGCAGATATGGAGGTTTATGAGTTTCTCTGAAATGGGTGATAATCCACCAATGTGTGCCTCAAATTCTCCAGATAAAAATGACAAAGTGATTCAACAAAGGTGCTTTTCACATTTCCTGAAATTTTGACATCTGTCAGATAAAATCTGAAATGTGACATTTTGTTAAGCTCTTCACAGGCTATGTGAACAATTCAAAGCTACAAAGTAACTTACCCCAAAAAACTGACAAACGAGCCATTGCAGTAGAGCTACAATTGAAGAGGAGAAAGTGTGTCATGTGGAAGAAAACATATTTTGTTTTTATGTATTACTGTGAAATTTTGAAGAGAAAATCAGACTTGTAGGAAAACAGAGATGACTTGAAGTGGCAAGGTCCAAAGCTGCACATATTTTCTGCGCATAGGTAGAAGATAATAAGCTGACGCAGTTTTAACAAAACAAAGTTAAAACAAAATATCTCCTATGCAAGGTTAAATAGTGTCGGGAAGTGAAGCTGAGGATACACAGAGTGATTCTTGCCCCATTTTGAGACCATTTTTAGGATCAAGCTACGTTTTGGTTTAATCAGTGCGTCTCCTCATTCCAGGTTTTTCTTCTTCTGCCTCTTTGCAGTTCCAGATTCAACGGTGTGACATGTCTCGTATGCAGTCATGTCGCATCCAAGCATCATGTCGTTCAATGTGAGGACATGAATCACGAGCTGGTAATTCTTGAACCCTTATCATGCAGCTGAAGCTGGAGGCGAATACAACAAATCAAAATAAAGTGCAGTGTATGCCCAGCTCAACTTCAGCACAGAAATAACCCGGCACACTGACTAGTATTATGTTCATGCCTCTTTTGAGACATTCTTGATTGCTTGTATTTCACTGTACGTGTTTGATAAAATTACATTTTCAGAGCTAATCAATTCAATTATCTTTTTCTCTGTGAAAAGCTACAAAACATCTGGCAGTGTGTTAATCTGTACCAGTTTGAAACCTGATGCATGTTGAGTTGCCTGATTGTGTCTCACTGCGTGAGAGAAGGGTCACCACTCTTCTGACTGCGGTTAATTAAGGGAACATTTCATTATGCCAAAAATGTATTTTACATTCAGATGTAGCAGTCATCCTCTCTCACAGGGAAAATCTGAACTGTAATTTTACCTTTGTGAAACTCTGCTTCTCATGGACAGACGTGGAAAGTGGCAGCTGTTTGTCAACCATGTTTTCATAAAACATAATTATTTCTTCACATGGATGCACTAAGCTGACTCATGCCTTGAATCATCACCAAAAAAAAAAGCTCTTAGAAGCGATGGAAAATATAACAAAGGTACAAAAATATCCAGGCTTGTCTCTAGTTTAGTCATCAGTCAGCATCCTAGATGGAATATCATCTAGGATCCTTGGCCCTTTTACCTTAATTAAATCAAATGCTGTGTTTTGTATTCACACAGGTTATCACTGATGTGAAAGTCATTTAAGATGACATGTTTAAATGTCACACCACCTAATAGTCACTGTTTTTATGATCACATTTGCATACTTGGACAGTTTTTCTTTGGCTTCAGTATTTTAGAAATGTGAGCGAGTAACTTTGAAGTTGTTAATTACTCAAACAGAAGTCAGCAGGACAAAAATTGCAAGGCCAATTTACTGTAAAAGCTTGTTTTTATTTTACAAATCATCCAAATTGCAGTCAAAGCGTGAGGGTCATCGGGTATTTATTCCCGATGACCGTGTAAAACTTGACCGACTTTCACACAAAAACTTTATAGAGGTTTTGCCAATTTTGTCAAAAATGAACATATGTGGGCTGTAATGAGTAACTGTCAAGAAGGTTTGTATATTTTTATAACAGAGCTGCTCATGGGAATTTAAGACTCCCTGTGATGAATCAGATCTATCTTGATGCTCAACGCAGCAGAAAATGACACTAAGAGTCACTGTTGTGTTCTGAACAACTACGAGAGAGACTATGGTTATATATAACCCTGTAAACAAGCAGAAATCACTTTCCTACCTTGGAGATATACTGATTCATCTGTATCTCAGTCAAAGTTGTCTGAAAGTCTTTCTTCATTCTCAGCTGCCTTGGTGCTTCACAGCACCATCGCTAACTGCTCAGCAAAACCAGTCCATGTAAAGATGAAGCAGCTGTTGATTTATCGTGTCCTTCTCCTTCATGTTTATCCTTCAACGTCTTTAAGTGTATTAAAAAACTGTTTTTCTCAAAGACAAATGAGCTTTTTATCATCACGTTGCTTGGTATTAACACTCACTCTTAAAAAAGCACAACTGACTTTTCAAATGGGGAGTTAAATGGAAACAAACAGAAAGTAACCACAAGTACAAATTGTTTGATGAACTGTGTGCTCACAATGACAGATCAGGCAAGTCAAACTTATAAAAAGCGTCAGGATGCAGTTAGCATGTTTTATTTATGTAATAATCTCTCTTAAAATACCAGACTCTTTCCCTTTCAGTGACAATTTAAAAATGATCATTTTTTTAAAGGAGGTGCTACTTTTTGAAAATCCTAACAAAGAACATGCTGCACTTTTCAGTTATTACAGTTACTGTTTACTGAGAAATTCTCACCTGGTTTATTGCTCCCCGGCAGTCTCTTGAAAAGAACTAAGATTGCTAAAGACATCTTTATTGTTTTTTAGAATTGGATAGAGTTTCTTTTTGCAGTAAATAAGTCGATATTAACTAACTAGGTGTCGCGGCCTTCTAGCCTGTTTCCAAAAAAACAATATTCCAACGAAGGCCATGGGTGTCAACAGGTGGTTTTGACTTGAACGCACTTCCGACTTGATTTATTTTGAAAAAAAATATGTTCTTTATTTCTTGTAAAAAATTAGGGACAAAATAATTACCAAAAATGTCCTACAACTTAGCCAAAAACGAAAGTAAACTTAATGTGACGTTTCAAGTATGAAAAAGTGAAAAGTGAAAAGTGGTCAAAAAATCATTTACAAAAAACCTCCTGTCCACACACCAAACATTTGTCAAACAATCCCTCCACCAAGCACCCGGTGTGTTTTTAATTACTCAAATTATTGGGAGGGTCTAACCAATTACCAACATCATCTAATCAATTCAAAAATACAAATTAACTACATATTTTGGATCTAAACTAACTTAAATAAATTCTAACTTCCCCAAAATAGAAAACTAAATTAGTAGAAATTACAATTTGCAAACTTTACATAAATGGCCACAACACTAGGATTCCAATTCCCTTTCTACAGAATGTCACTGTTAATTTAATTTAATGGAGTGTAATGTAACTTTTACAATATCATCAACTTCCTGTTAAAAATGCCAGCTCTTCCAAGTATGCAAATTTGATCATATTTCTTTCCACAATTTAACATTACACACTGCCTTTCAGAAATAATACTGTGTGTAGCTTTGTTGATTCTCTCTTTTTTTTTTTTTTGCCAGTGTTACTGTAGCGTCTGTGGCTCGGTGAGGATGAGCACTGACAGGAATCTGCTGGGGGTTAAATAGTTTCTCTTCCAAGTGTCGCCTCCTCTCAGCCTCAGCTTTTTGCAGCACAGCGACCAGCGGCGGCCTCGTCTGCCTTCCTGCCTCCGCTGTCACAGGAACGGCTGCGTGCTCAGTGCATGTTTTAACCACCGGCCTCATCTCCTCAACCGCTCATCCTGCCATGATTCACTCACTTCAATTGACACAGGAATTATGAAAGTAGTCTCATTACTGATATACGTCTGGTGCCGATGTTCCCCTGTTACAAAGGCTTGCATTGTTATGAAGAGACAGGCAGGATTTAGGGCACCTCATGGCCAGACATGAACAGATTTAGACTGTAATTTTTGGGTAATTTGAACATCATGAAATCAAACTATAGGTCATTGCTGGGTGAGGAGCTGGATGTCTGACCTCCTGTTTGACTCAGGACTCTTTGATTAATCTAATTATTGGGTTTGCCGTATTCTGGTTCAGGGCCCTCAGAGGTTTTGCATAGTTCGTGTTTAAAAGGGACATTTTCAGCCACTTTGATTGAATTCACTTTAATTGTCTCATATTCAGAGTATGTAATGACCTTTTTAATCACAGGAGTCAGTCAGACTGAGGAACTCTGAAAGCAGTTCTCGGATTTGCTTCACATGCAGTTGCATCCCATTTGTAGTGTCTGGTGCTTACTGCATGAGTCTGGTTTCACAGGCCATTTTTAATTTCTAGTTTAAAAAAAATGTGGCACTGTGATACATGCATAAGGAAAAACTGCTTATCTTTTGCCCTCCAATCTGTTATGCATAAATAAGCTATATTCTTTTAAAGCAGATGAAAGAACATCTGAGCAATTTTCTCCTTCAGTTTTCTTTCTTCAGCATTTTATGCACTCAGCAAATAACTGCTAATAAGAAATAAAAGGAGTAATGCTGCTTTTAGTAGCTCCAAGTCGCTTGCCCCTGGGTTGTTATGTGGTTTGCATTGTTAGTGATCAAACTTCATTTGTGAATTAACTTTGTGGCTGTTAAATGAGTGATGGCTAAATTAAATAAAGTGTTGTATATTGTGTTTTTTGTTTGGTTTAAATACACAGAAGTTAATCCATAATTTCTTCTCTTTGCAAGCGTGGTAAAAAAAAAAATATTTCCCTTTGCCTTGTGTACAGATTTCTCTTAAGTAGATTGGATATTTATTCACCAAGTATCCTTTTATTCATTTATTTTGTCTAAAATAATTTGTATGCTTCCTCTGTTCTCTCAAGATGATTTTGTCACTCAGCTTTACAGACAGCATTCCCTCTGGGTTGTCTAAGAGCATCTCAACCATATCATCCATCCGATGTTTCTGCTCCACCCCCGGCAGTGTAAACACTCAGTGGGAGATTCTCCCTCTCTCTCCTTTCATCTGGAACTGCATTATTCTTACAACATGATGTCAGTTTGCATCCAACTTGCCAAAGTTGTGATATTTTCTGACCTTTTTAAAAAACAACTTTTCATGTCACATATTTGTTTTGTGTTTCAATGGCATACAGTAAGATTCAATACTCTGGCGTTGCCTTTTTAGCATCTGAAGCTGTGTTGTACATAATTTGATGTCCCAGCACAACGCAGGCTAACACAATGCTATGAACACTTACATGGGTTGAACATTACAACCTGGAAATAATATACATAATTAACATACTGCTGCAACAGCATTTGTGTAAGTGATAGTCACATGGTAACATTACTCAATCTGAAACTACACTATTCACTCATGCTGCCCAGATGAAAATGGACTCATGGCTTCCTAAATACTTGAAATGACTTAAAAAAAAAGCTATTTATTTCTAATTAATTTAACAAATATTTATTTACTCACTTGAGGGAATTCGTAGGCTGTGTTTAGAACGTAGAACGTCCAGTTCTAGATGTCCGGGCAGTCATTAAATGTGGAAAAGAAAGCCAGTGATGTCACAGCAAAACAATTTTACAGTTGTTACGCAGCGGCAAACAGCATATTTTACCTCCTCCACCCAGTACACACACGCTATACAAAACTTCTGGTTAATCATAGGGAACACATACATGACAGGACGTGAATGTACTAAATGTTTATTATTTTTTTCTGTCTTAGAATAATATAAAACCAACATGCAGGGGAAGATAAGCAACACTGTAGCAGCAGCTTAGTAATCTTCTCCTGTCAGACTGAATTTGTTTTTGTGCCCGATTCTTCAATGTGACCCCAATGTTTACGCTTCCCATTTCCTTTGTCTCACCTTAAATAAATTACAGACACCAGAAAAAAAATTCATAAAAAACTTAAGGTTTGGTGGAAGGCACTTTTTAATCACAAAATTCCTTGTCTTCTACATGTCTTGAGCCTTCAGTGTTGTTTAGGATGGACAAAACAAGTAGACTCCAAGACGTCAGTGCTTCTTCAAATGTCTCTGAAAGCATGGGAGGCTTTTATGTCTCTTGACAGACTTGAAATTACATTTATCATTTTGGAATAGTGTTTCCCGTGTTGCCTGGATAACTTTGGATGCTGACATAATTCATGTACAAAGTCCAGCATTCCTCCACCTTTCATGTCGGTTTAAACTTATGTAGGCTTGTTGGGTGAGAGTGGAGGCCATCCCAGTTGAAACAACAAGTACAACAACTATGCACACACACACACCTAAAGACAATTTGGCCTTTAGTTAACTAAACATTCATAGTTTTCAACTACAAAAATAAATTTGAATGCCAAAGGAAAGCCAACATTTTCATGGGGAGAATAAATAGGAATGCCCAAGACTTGAATCTGAAATGCCCTTGTGGTCCTGGGATGGTACAAACCCTAGCAACAAGGTATATTTGATAATTGTTCCCACATGTATACGACAGTGATAAAGTCATGAGCAGAAGCCTATAGGTTAAACTTTGATTGTAGCAAACACTGATGCTGAACTTTTTTTTTAAACAGACTTTGTAGACAAGCTGAGGTTCCAGCTGAGGGAATATGGTAGGAGGGCCGCAGGCTGTCATGACATCCCAGGAGGAGGGTGACCAGGGGGGATCGGATGAGAGCTTGTATCCAGGAAGACCACACAAAGGAGAGGACACAGGAACAGACAGGGTCCAGCGTACATTGAAAATGGAGGGTACAAAGAGCAAAAGGTGGGTCAAAGTCTTTCTTAAACCTGTAAACAGGCTTCATGTTGATCTGCCAAACGGTAACCAGCAATGAGGTCTGGCTCAACCTTATATACCCCAGGTGGCAATCAGGTGGAATAGAAGCCACCCGGGGGCAACAAGACTCCAGTCTTTCCCTCAGGAATCCTCAATGACGCAGAGTCTTGAGTCAGGGAATGTCCGCCAGTTGGAGTAGAGATAGAGAAAAGTCCTATGGGAAGCAAAAAGAAAGATTTAAAAACTAGATTTGCAAAATACTTTAGAAGAAAATAATCAGATATTTTTCTCACTGTGTTCTCATAATACTGCCAAACACAAAACCAGTGTTGCACTTTTACTTTCAAGGACATACAAAACCAAGGCTGTGATGAACTTGCTGTGATGAAATCTGATTCAGAGTGATCAAAGACGGATCTGATGCGATCCGACTGACAAAACATAGAGAGTTAATGTTATTCCCCACTTCAGCACATACATATTAATGGATATGAGACAAAGCAATCTCTCTGAATCCCAGTTCTACAATCATGCTGACATCAGACCTGATCTAATCAAACTAAATATAATGAATGAAAAATATAAAAGAAAAAAGGTAAACACACAAAAGGATAGAGTGAATAATAAACATGCCGGAAACAAATTTTTAATCTGGTGGTTTTTTCCATTTTAATTTTTCTTTAAAAAAATGGTATATATATATATATATATATATATATATATATATATATATATATATATATATATATATATATATATATATATATATATATATATATATATATATATATATATATATATATAGATATATATATATCCAAAACCAAAAAATATGGTATATTAGGAAGTTATTCTGTTGATGGGCATGAACCAAGTTTGAACTGTGGGGGTTTATTCTGGTGGGAATGACTGGTTTAAAAAAAACAAAAAAACATACTTAAAACAGTAGAACAGAAATACCACAATGGCTGATATATCTGATTTTACATTAAACTCTTCTAAAGGTGAATGTGAGGCTAGGCTCATCGCTGTTACATATTAATTGACTGTCTGAAAACTGACCCCAAAAAAAGTGTCAAAAACATATCCGGCTGCACTGTAGAGTACTTTTCCTTATTATCATCTTTATCGCAGCACAAATATAAGTGCAGAAAGCTCAAGAGGCCCGCTGTCACGGCCTTTCAAGGGTTTTACAATAGTCGTCTGGCACAATGGGATCAGTGCAACACCATTTGGCCTTGGCAGCATGTCTCCCACAATAAAACCCAACGCCTAGACACATTAAAAGAAGACACTGAGTCAACACTTTAGATGACAGTGTTATATTACAAATCTTCCTGGGTGTTGGACAGAAGTCAAATGTACTCTGTTGCTGATTTCAGTTGATAAACTGTCCATGGTATAGATTGCACCAAGAATAGTTTTCACATAATGTTTTCCTTCACTCCTCTCTTTTCAGGATATTTTTCATACGGAGAATTTAAGTCTCTTGAGACAATCACTTTTAAAAACTGCATTTTGTGCTTACTCATGTTGTCTTTGACTCACATTTCAATTGGTTTCATGTTCTGAAACTCTCAAGTGTGACAAGCATGCAAAAAAATAGGAACTCAGTAAGCAGGCAAATGCTTTTTCACATGACTCTGGGAGTTACGGAGAAAAATCTTTAGATTTATATTTTGAAAACGTTACCTATCACTGAAGCCTCTGCCCAACTATGGATTCCTGCTTTCCTGATTCTTATTATTTTGCAGATCGTTCCCTGGGGAGAACAGAATGATAGAGTAGCTCATTATAGGTGGTTAATGTGCAGCATAAAATAGATGGGTTTAATGACAACAGAGACTTCACAAACAACTGGCCTTGAGTTTTCTTGGCAGCATAATAAACAAAGGTCAGTTTGTGATCAAATTGTCAGGAAGATGAGTTAACTGGTTTCTCCTTTTAGTTTAAAAAAGCTAAAAATTAAAGAACTTCTACATTTTAAGTTTTACTTTAAGATAAAACTACTAGTTTTTCACTGAGTCCACAATCCCACAATGCTTTACATGAATTTTGTGTACAACTTTGTGCCATTGGCACTGAAATTGCTGTTTCACATGTAGCCGAAAGCTTGTTAACAGATTAAATATGCATAAAAATGTAAAAACTTGAAACTTTTTTTAGATAAGAACTCATTTGAATTGCCTAGTTTTCAGATTTAGTATTTTGTAACAGTTTTCATTTCCAGTGAGGCTTTTCACATAAGCATCATAAACAGAGTAAACTCCACTAGTCAGCTGAACATCGCTGTTTTTCACCAACCTCGGCTTGAAAACAAGACATTTGTACTTGTGCAGCTTTAAAGTATATTCTAGAGGATTTAAAGCAAAGCTGTTTCATTGTTTAAATGGAGACGGTACTGGAGCTAGTTTTTTACTGAGTCCATGTTCCCACAATGCTTTACATGAATTTTGTGTACAACTTCGTGCCATTGGTACTGAAATTGCTGTTTCACATGAAACCAAAAGCTTGTTAATAGATTAAATATGCATAAAAAATGTGAAAACTTTAATCTATACCTTGAACTGAATGAACAATGTTTGATAACAACATGCAGTGTCCAAAAAGATAATCTATTAAGTAGTTTAAAATTATTTTAGAGGCATAACTAAGATAGAAACCAGCAAATTGGCACCTCATTGCACATACAGACACAAATATATGCACTCACAATGTTTTCAACAGGGTGAATGGGATAAGAATGTTATTATCTCAGTTGTATGTAGCCATAAAATTGGATGAATCTTTGCGGCTGTGTTATCCCCTCAAATAGTCCTCTTGTTCTATTTTCATCCTCTGATCAGCACTGCAGCTATTACAGTTTTGGCAGTTCAGTCATTCAATGTCCCTCTTCAAGTAGTTTCACGGATGGAAGCCAGACAAAACCCCTCTGAACTCTTACGCGAACCCTTTATAGGTTCCTTTTTATGTTGCAATTGAGACCCAGGGATGTATGTGACAGTAACCTTTTAAAGTCGATAGTGAACATTTGAATAATTTCACAGGATTTTGCAAGGCTCGGACCTAATGCTGTTTTTGTCCTAAATTACAGAGTTTTTATTAGAAAATGTGGAACTACAGATTTTGTCAAAAGATGCAGGACAGAGCATGCGCTCTCATGTAAAACTGTCTGCAGGTAAAAGAACAGATGTTTATCATGAATGCAGAAACAACAAACAACACAAAGCAATGTGTGTATGAATGCTATATCCTAAGCAGAAGGCTTTGATGGGTCTGCAGAACAGCTTTTTAACACATGCTACTCTTGCTCAGTCTGCCAACTCAGCATTTTCGAAGGAGAGGACAGCATTTTATGTATTCACAGGAAGGTTTTATCGTTGTTCATCAGCGTAGAATTATTTCAACCTTTTTGAGGTTGGAATAAAATGTAAAATCTTTTGGTTTTAGTACTCAGTACTCTATAATTATTTCTATTACAGATTGAGTAGTCTACTAGATATTTTCCATAACAGCAGGTTAAAATTCAGGGAAAATGACTGATTTAGGATTGAAAAAACAGATAATAATGTCGACACTGTTGGATGTAAATTTTACGAGGTATTGTAATAGTACAGTATTTAGCTGTAGAAATAATGTGTGCAAAAATAATTACTAAGTAGTTTACTGTCACTTTTGACCATACAATTGATGTGAGATACCAACAAATGAGGTTACTCAATCCAAGCATGTAGTCAGTGATATAACAACATATAGAGTTTGTGTTCTGCATGTCACTGTGCAGGCTGTTGTTCGACTGATTCAGCTGCACTGATGACCAGCTGCCTGCTGAGAGCTCCTCTAAGAAGATGCTGCAAGCTGGTCTCTGACTTGACTGCCCTCTGCCTACTCCGATCATTTTTTATTTATTTATTTTTTTTAATTCTCCGTCTTCTGGCACTGGGTGCATCTGTGATTTAATCTGAGCCATTTTGTCTGGGTGGTTGTTCAAATTAAATGACCTGGCTTGCTGTTTGCTGCTTAATAGCGTTAAGATGCAGCAGAGTCCATTTTCCTCTAATGTTTTGTGGTAACTAAATGCCAGTCATGTCTTGTAAAAGTAATGGCAATGCTTATTTTGTAACTAAGTATGGACTCTGACCATATAATGAATGAATGAATGAATTAGAGCTGGTGAACCCCACTTTGCGAACTTGGTAACACTTTATTTGAAGTGGGGTGAATAAGACTGTCATGACACTGTCATAAACATGACATAACACTTGTCATGAACATCAATAAGTCTTCATGAATATTTATGACTGTTGTCATAAAGTGTCATTTGGTAAATCATGACACTTTTAATACAAAGTTGACTTTATTGAAAATGTCTTTGTTATGACAACATATTTTCCACAACTCGGTGTTAAAGTGACAAGAAGAGGTCAAGTGTATTTTAATAAATATGTTTTATTAAAAATGAACATTTCACTTCAACATAGACCTGCATGTATCACCAGGAAGGAGGATGGGGCTGGTTCTCTATTTTGCAATGTATTCAGGAGAGCATTTCCACTGCAAGTTGAACTTTCAACAGGCAGGCGAAGTTAACACAAACAATACCACAGCTGGACACATCTCCAGCTCTTGGGGCTGTGTCTGATCTATTGTGTCCTCATGTCCCTTGGGTTTCTCACCGAGTAGGACAGCATGATGTCCTCCCTCCTTTGGTCCTGAGTTCTGGCTGTTGTGGGGAGCCGATTCCTTTGGGGTGTTTCTCCTACACAAAGCAGGGATATTTTGCTGCTGGAGACTTGCCTGTCTGCCTAAGGCTGCTGCAGCCTTCAGGGTGTTGCAAGGTTTCTACCCTTTTTAAAATCCTAAAAACTTTGCACCTCCTGGTGACAAATTCACACACACATAATAAATACAGATGCACATACTATTTCTTTCTATCTTCACAGAGACTTTGCATTGATTTCAATTCATTTTTCATTTATTTCTATAGCTTAACCCTGACCTTTACACTAAATCTAACCATTAGGAGTACATTCCTAACCCTAACCTAAACGCATTTCATACCATAGTCTTAGACCTAGCCCTTTACCCAAAAACATCACCTCTTCTTATGGAGCCCTGGCTTTAGGCAAAACTTCCCTGACACATTTGTACAGCCAGCTGAAGATTTATTGACATGTCATGTAAATCGGTTTACTGTAAAACTTTTTTTTTTTTATTGTAGCAGCATTTCACACTGAAAATGTTACCAATTTATAACCTTTAACTTGGATATATTTATTAAGTTTGGGTCCAAAAAGCGTTATGTAAAGAAATGATTATCTTTAAGAACTTGGCACCTTTAACAACTGAAGCATTAAAGTATTAAAAACAACAAAAAGCTAAATGATGAACCAGAATCAAGAGTGAACTGAAACCAGTTCAGTTCAGATAAGTAAATTTTTCAAATAAATTTTCCCCTTTTGCTTTAAGTTTCCAATGAATATTGTCATTGAGGATTTCATGCAATCGTAAAATCAGTTACTCTCTTCACTTAGTGAGACATCACATTGAGAGCAATCTGCCAGGCTTTCTGGTCTCAACTCAGCTGCCCTCCGTTGCCATCCGTGTTTCCGCCACAGGAAGACAGTCAGTCCTGGCTCATTTAGAAAACCTCAACCTAACAAGGCAGAGTAATGATCCACTGTTACAAAGGTGTGGGGGGATTTCATTTTCAGATACTTTGAATTTCTGCGCAGCAATGAGCATTGACAAAGGCCCAACATTAACAGAGATTAATAGAATGATAATTTGCCATTAACAGCTTGAACCCGTGCACCAGCTGGCCTGGAGGAACACCAAATAGCCGCCTCCGGCTGGGCAATGCACAACAAACTGTTGCGGACTGAAAAGAAAGCAGCCAAGCGATGCTTGATCATTTGGCATGGGGCTTAATTTATTCCACCACAAACACAAACACTTAGTATGTTGTCATTCAGAACAGCTTTCATTTTCAGCCCACCTCCCACCTCGTCTGAATTACAGGCAGAATTACAGCTCATTATTAACGTGCTGCCAACTTTGCATGCTAATGTTAAGTGAAGTGCCAGTGTGCAACAGTTTGAGATGCTTATGCTTTTACCTCACCCTGTGTTTTGCTTCAACTTCTTAAAAACTGGTCAAAGACTGCAACTATATGTCTACTGCCTAATTACATCTACATCTATTTCACCTCTGTTAAAAATACAGACAATTACGTAAACCCAGCTGACTGAACACTGATTTGCAGAGATAGTTGTGATAATCATTGAGAATAGCAAAACCAATGTTTCTCCCTGAACTGGAGAAAATAACACTGACAGTGCAGATTCATCCATAACATTGTTTAATTCAATCTGACACAGTGGTTATTCCAACAGTAATACTGCATGGCTGGAATGTGGATTTTGTCAAAAAATGGAACAAAATCTCAAAAAGTATTACAACATGAGCCTTTTCAAAATAAATCTTTTATTATTTGTGCATTTTGAGATTAATTACATGGGGCTCGCAGCATACTAAAGGGATTATTTCTTCTTCTCGTGTAAGGCAGTATGCGGGATGCATGGGTTACTGGGAGACATCCAGTTACGTGCTGGTTAGACGCAAACATGGTAGACAGCTAAGAGTGGGTAGAAGCACACCGTTTGCAATAGTAACACCTGCAGTGCAAAATGTGGATTTGAAAAGGAATCAGTGTTTCAGAGGGACTGGAGAAGTAGGAGGGCAAAGAGAAAAGAAAGGCAGCAATTATTAGCACTTGACGAGGGGGAAGTTTGGCGACCTTAGAAAATCTGAGCTCTTGACATGAACTGAACAGAATACCTGAGCAGAGAAGAGTTGGCTTTTAGAGCCAATCCTGTTGTAACCTGACAATATGTAGTATTAGGGGAGACCATAAGCATTTATTCTATCATTGTGTTAGTATTGTGACCTTGAAATTAGCCACTTTTCTATTTAGTGGATTGGCACATTGTTATCTCAGCACCTAAACAGATATTATGGAGCAGTGTTGGTGGTTTATGGGGATATTTTTAGGATAGGTTTAAGATTTTGAATATTGTGATGCAGGTTAAGTTTGGGATTTGCAGCAATAAGAAGCAGGTTCAGGTCTTACCCAGGACTGTATATGGCAATTTATGTTAAAAGCACAAACGTCTCCTGAGCAGATGAGATTTCATCACTGAGCCAAAACCCAAACAGAAGCAGTGAGGACTGCCACAACCCTTTGACCTACAGAGAAGTTGGTTAAAACGGAGAGTCTGGATGGAGAAACACTGCTTCAAGCAAAGAGTTGAACTCATTTGTTTTTTAGTCCTCGTTCTGTTTACACGTCAGCAGAAGCTGATCATCTGACACCAGAAAGGAGGTTCTGCTTTACAGAAAAATTATACTTGTGAAAAATGCAATTTTGTATGTTTTATTCATTTTGATCTAATTTGGAAAACAATTTGTTTGTTACATTAATTCTGTGGTTACTGTGTTTTATAAAAACTCTGTATTAAATTAACAGCAGAATAGCAAACTTTAACTCCACTGGGCATATGACATTTAACTCATATCACACTGAGGCTGGCATATTTGAGATTTCTGTACAACACATACCTAAGACTTTTTTAAGGAGCTTACTCCTCTATCCCACTCGCACAGTTCCCCTACTTGTATTACTTCCATTTATCCATCCATCACTCCATAGGTTTTCTCTTAAAATAACATTTTTATGCCTTCTACTTTGCAGATAAAGGAAATACAAAAATCAATGAACTGAAAAGGAGACAGCCAGGTGGATCTAAGAGAAGCCTCAGTGAGCCTCTCAGCTGCTTTGTGCAACAACAAAAGCCACAACGAGCCCTCTTTACTGGTCCTTGGCCAGCTGTGATCAAATAACTGGAAGTCGGGAGCCCCCATCAATCCACAGCTAATGGTCTGTGGAATGGCCTACAACGACTCTTATCACACAGGAGATGGAACTTGAGGATCTTTGGGCTCATGCCCAGGCAGGAAAAGGTTATTTGGCTCCGATTTGCATCACAGTGCTCCCACAATCATATGATGGTTATAAAGGGCATAATTTTTCTCCACAACAGGTTCAGGGAGGGAAAAGGAAGCTGAGATTGACAGTGAGTCATTCTCCCAAAGGACTGAATTTATCTCGACTCTGTCTGTTTTATGAAACCTTCAACTTTTTCAAACTTTGAAAGAACTGGGCTGTTGGCCCAGAGGTAACATTTACTCTAATGCATTTTAGGTCTGACTTCAACCACGGAAAGTCACCTTAGTGCTGAGACAATTTACATTTTATAAATGAACCTGGAGCTAAATGATACTGAGTGACAGAGCTTAAATAAAAGCAAAGACAGCTCTTATAAGCTGAAAAACACAAAGAAGGAATTATTTAGATATTTACATTATTACATGCTATGACTTGTAATAAATGGAAATTATGAAAAATATTTTACGACATATTCAAACTACAGTTTAGAATTTATTGTCGTTTAAATCTTTTCACACTGCAAAAACACAAAATCCTACCAGGTAATTGTGTTGGAGTCTCTAGTGCAAATATCTTATTACACTTAAGTTAATTGGCAGGCAATTTAACTTATAACGTGGGAAAAATGTCTTGATGTAAGTTAAATAATCTGCAGATGGAACTAGAACTTTTTCATTAATATTAAGGAAATATTTACTTTAAGCATGTTTATATATCTTGCTAAAATTTACTCGTAAGTTAGTTTGTCTTATTTAAGTCATAAGATAAGATATTTGCACTAGAAGCTAGCTGGACAAAAATACTTGGTGAGATTTTGTGTTTTTGCAGTGTATTTTACCTTTCAAAACTTCCAGTGTTGCTGAGCTGATACCTGATGCTAAACAAAAGGCCAGGCAGACAGAATATTCAGTCATATCTCATGAATTCCTGTTGGATTTTATGATATTGCCAGTATTTGACCTAAAAACATTAAAAACTTAATCAGACCGAATGAGTTACTAACAGACTGACCACATCCCAGTCCTACAGTCCCTCTCTACTTCTGTTCTGGCTCTCCTTCCTCCCCGTGGAGAGTTGAACAGCTTGATGGCATGGGAGACAAACGAGTTTGTAAGTCTTTTGGTTCTTCAATTTGGAGGGATCAGTCTGCTGCTGAACAGGCTTCTCTGACTGCTGATGACAGCGTGCAGAGGGTGGCTATCATTGTCCAGATCCGCCTGGAGTTTGCGCATTGCTCTCCTCTCTTTCACTCTCACTGGAGTCCAGCTTCATGCCGACCAGTGAGCCTGATCAGTTACTCCATTCTGGAGAGGCCTGGCTTAAGCAGAAAGCAGGTGACCACAGACTGATAAAACATCCCCAGTAGCTTTCCCAGATGGTTTAATGATATTAGCCTCCCCAGGAAGTATATCCTGTCCTGTGTCTGTGTTTTTACCATTGTTTTATATTGTTTTCTGATATTTATTGGTTGCATGACCACTTTAGCCTATTAGTAGTGCTCTACAAACAATGTATGAGCACCCCACAGTGGTTAAATAAATATTAGCGTATTAAAAACAAAACAAAAAAAACAAAAACAGCAATAGGTTTATTACACTGTCATTGCAGCCTCTCCAAGGTTAATGAATCTTCATCAGTGGAGAAAGAGAGTCTGCATAGTGTGGCATGACATTAATTGTTTTCATGTAAGTTTTGTAACATTTAGGCAAATTTTTATCAAATGATGTCAAAGAGTGATATCATGTCTTGCAAAGATTGTTCACTACAATTGTTTTTATTTAAAAAAGTATTTGTGGCAGCTACACTTAGGTGATATGTATGTTTTATTTACAGTATGATATGCCTAAAAGGTGATCATGGACTGATATTTTCCATAAGAAGAGTAGGTGGGTCATGGTGTAACACTGGTGTCACATTTTGAGGAAACCACATGTATTTGTTAGTGTTATAATCTAGTTTTACATTACTTATATCTGTTTAGCAGAAATAAAGAAAGACTACATGCCCATCCCTCTGACTAAATGGAGAAATGATAAGGCAGCAATTCTGCAGAGCTGTAACTTCATCAAGTTTTCTTCTGAATTATAATTTTTTTTCTCTGACATTTTACTTGCTTGAAAAACATAAAACTTTCATTTCCAATGTAATAAGTTTGTTCATGGTTTCCTGCTACTTTGCAAATTCAAATTCACAGTTTCTGTGTTTCATTATGTTGTCTCTCCCTGTATATTGTTTATGATAATAACCAAATGACAAAATAAAAAGTCTATTATTAATTTCTTATCTAAAAGAAAGTTATATCGATTGAAATACAAACTTTGTAGCATCCATCCTCTCAAAGCTGTTTATATTTGGAGTCTCTGATGTGTTTTTATCTGTGTAAAGACAAAAACATCTCTGCAAGTATGTAAAGCGAGGATCACACTGAGTGACAAAGAATAAGCTGTGTGGCTAATGTGTTTTAAATTGTTTTTAAAGATAAAAAGTGGAGAGCTTTTCTCAACATTTTCAGAATTAGTCTTACAGAATATTACACTTTATATTTAAAGAGAATAAGAAGCTTCAGACATATAAAAGTTTCTTTATTCTAGTCCAAGTGTTTCTATCACTCATTTCAATCGTATTTTATGTTGGGATTAGGGATGCGCAGGCTAAATCAATAAAAAATATATCTCTATATGGAAACATAACTTTAATGTAAAGCATGTCTGCGTCAAAACCTGCTTGGAACTGGAACTTGCAGTCGGTAACAATGCTTGACATTCCTGTTATTCAAGCACATGCTTTGTTTTAAGGTGGTAAAACAAATCGCTTGTATATATCCTCTCTGCACAAGAACTATCACCCCACACACTTTTCAGATTACATTTTCTGCTCCTGGTCTGACTGTTTAAGCCTCCCATGGTCTTAGGAGATGGGACCCACTGGACCCTGGAAGCTTTAACCCCGTGTGATCCCAGCAGGGTTACACTGACTTTTACAAGGATTTTTTCTGTGTGGTTTTGGAAACTGACAGGCTGATGGGACATCCCTCTGGTCCCCACCGCCACTCCTCAGCTGTCTGACTCACATCTGCTCCTCCTGCGTGTCGCGCTAAGACTACAGGAGGGTACTTTATACCTGAGCCAGGTCCAGATAATTGCCGTTTTTGCACATGCCTTCTTAAGAAGATCTTCCCTTGTGTTCTCTGCTGCTTCATGCATGTTTTATATTTTGATGCCAACTGATTATGTCATCAACAAGCATTACTGCGGTTTGCCGGTAGAATACAGATCTCTACCACAGACCAAATGTCTACCGCTTCTAACTACCTATTTGGATACGCTTCTTGTGTAAACTAACCTTAAATCAGGAAAAAAAAATCTCCTCAAAGTCACAGTTAATATGCACTGCAGTACCAGCAACCATCACAGCAGTAAAGGTCAACAGGACCATAAGGCTCTCAGTGATAAAACATGAATTCTGCTCTTTTGTCCGGGTCCTTACTGATTTCTCTACCTTTTATCTACTAATGAAGGCTTGGAAGAGGTTTGCAAATTGAAAAATTTATTTACACAATAATGCTTAGTTAAGCAGCAGGCTGCAGGGTGTAGATGTGGCTGGGCAGAGGCTGAGCAGGGGACATTACTAGGCACTGTGCAAGAACATTATTTTTAACATATGCACAGACAAAGGCTTGCTGCCAGCAGTCATAATAAGGAGCAGAAAACAGCAAGCTGTAAAGCAGATCCAAGACACTGTCAGTTCAGGAAAGCAAACATTTAAACCTACTGGATGTTATGCACTCTGCAACTTTTCAAGAATATCAAAGAGAGATGCATATCAGAATGACAAGTGGTTAAATATTTAGAAACTGAAAAAGTTCAATTTTTTATACATAGTGGTACCAGGTTGCACAATGCTGAAAAAGATTTAACACTACCCATTTTCATATTTAATAGGGGTTTAATAGGGGCTTCTGCCTCACAGAGAAGCCCTCCCCCACATCCCTCACTCAGCTCCTTCAGACTAGCCAGCAAGAATTAGTAAACACCCAGTGCAACTATACTGAACTCATACGAGCTACTTCTTAGTGCTATGCTGATCGAAATGCAGTTAAAGGGTTAATAGAGGAGAGATGTTGAAGACTTCCTGAAGGCAAAGTTTCAGAATGAGCAGGAGTTTTTAAAGAGACAGAGGCACAATTTCAAGCTGTTAAATTACTTAAATTTATTTAAGTCATATTTGATTTAAAATATATAACATTTTTATAACAACTTTGGATAGTATAGCTACTTGACTGTGCTACAAAATTATACTATAGGGTTGGAAAACACATAGTACTGCCCCTTCAAAAATCAAATACCAAGCAAATTGTTGGGATCTGCTGTTCCTGCAACACTGCTAGTCCTCCACCAGATGGCGTCTGGAGCGTGGCCGCTATACTCCGCAAGTGTGTTTTTGCGCTACTTCTGCGGGTCACCAGCTTCAAAAGCTGACAGCACTTCGACGCCAGAGTATCTGGTACTTCTAGCCTTCTGAGATCACTGTTTGCTCGTGTTCTTGTCCCAAGTATTTACCTGTTCTGTGCTCTCTTGCTTAAGGTTACAGAGTTTGAACCCAGTTGCAGATCTCTCACCTGAGCAGCTTTGTATACCTTCAAGAGATCTCCAGATAATCTCACCCAGGTGACTGCCCGGGATTATCTCCTCATCCACCTGCTCCGCCCTCCACCGCTGCACATTTTTATTTACTTTTTTTTTAAGAAAGGTATGATCGCCTTTGCCAAAACCAAATAAAAATCATATATAATATCTTTTTCATTCATGCCATATTATTAAGCTAACTTCTTACTAATATTGTTACAATATATGTTTCTGAAATTTCTTCATATAATCTGAAAATCTCCATCGGTTAATTATTGCCGGCTGCTTTTTCCTTCAATATGTCAGGAAAGTAGATGTAACAATCCCATTCCCCTGGTGAAAATTAAAACTGTAAACTATTCATGAGATGAAATAAAATCTAAATTTGAACTAATGGACGAGGTTAAAAGACATAAATGTTGAGCTTTATAATTTATCTATTTATTGCAGCTCTGAGTCACTCATTTGACCTCCATTTGTCTCTACAAAGTGAGATTTTAATAGAAATTAGAGGGATGCTGTGGCTTTATAAAGCAAAGTGTGAATGGCGTTTACATTACAGCTGCTGGTCAGGGCATGCAATAAATAACTGCTGCTGCAAAGCAGAGAAGTACATGGCCATATAAAAAAAAACACAGCAGAAGCACTTTTAATCCGTCATTGGCATGACAAATAACACAAATTCACTGAATCTATAAAACTGTAAATTTCTAAGCGTGAAGGACAAACAAGAACTCATATAAACATACTAAGCATCCAAGCACTTTGTTTTTGAACAATAACGGTGGATGAAAAGAAATTGGCAGAAATCAGAGAAAAACTAAAGCACAAATTTATATTTTATCAAACTAAACCCTATAAAAAGTGTAACTGAACTCCAAGTCAAGGATTTTTTGTATTTTTATGGCCATTTTTTCCAACTCTCTTCTTCTTTTTTTGCTCCTACTGACAGTCTCTCAATTCTGCTCTCAGCTCCTCAAAGAGCCACTCCAAGTAGAAGAGCGTTTTATGATCATTTCAAGCATGCCAGATGAAATCAGTAACTCTCTGGCTGCTGTTCTTGGAGTGGGTGACCAAATGCTTTAAGTGGCCATGAATTTTTAGGACACAATGAGTGTCTGAGTCTGGGGGGAGCATCTGGGAAAAAATAAAACTTTCGTTTTTGCAAAGGCAAGAAGACAGATAAGACAGATGTTAAAACATTTCCTCTGCAAACAAGCACACAATATTTTTGTTTCAGTTGTTACAATGTAATGTGTGACCATCTGTTAATTTATGTGTTGGAAGAAGTCTTAAAAGTTTTAATTCGGAGGTCTTGTTTTTAGACAAGGTTGGGTTGTATCAAGTTTGACGTGTTAAAACTGACATGTCCGTTCAAGAGATAAACGGTAAACTGAGATAAACGAATAAACAAAAACGCCTAAATACCGCGGACATGTTTGCATATCGAATCATGCGTCCCTGAATAACATTTACAAAAGCAAATATAATGTTTGATTTAAAGAGCAAGACATAACTGCATTTTGCAGACTGCAGATAAATAACAAAACAGTTAATAAACTTCTCTAAAGACAAAACAGCACCCACTGCAGGTCGTATCATGCTTTTTAACTGAACTAATTGCTTGTTTGTGTAAAATTTCAGTCATTCAGATTATGCTAATGTTTGATGCTTGAACAGAAATGAGTCAGACTTCTCTTCTTGCTTCCTGAAAACAATTTTACTTTATCTGATGAAGCTTATCTGAGGTCTTACTGACAGCAGACGACACACCCTAATGCCTCGTACCCATAGCAGCCCTTGCTAGTTTCAAGTATAATAAAGATGTTACTGCCCAGAAAAGGACTGTACAATGAACTAAAAAGCAGATAAAACATTTGTTACAATAAGGTAAAGTGAGTGAACTCCTTTGTTAAAGTGCAGTTCTTTAAAGCTAACTTTTTCTTATGAAATGATCTCTTTATAGTGGTAGTGTGCTATCAGCGTTCCTCCTGAGGTTTGTCTAATTTGCAGGTTTGTATTAGTGAGCGTGTTAATGTGACTGTGTGTCCCTGTCTGGGAGGAAGGGGCTAATAACAATGATTCGACTCATTAACTTTCATTGAGGAATCTCTGATTGTATTACCCTCCACAGAATATGCACACAGCTGTTAATAGTGCTCAGGCTGCTTGATGGACAGCCAGGCGTTATCAGACTTTAAAGAGGAGTTCATCATCACCACCGTGCTAATGGATGAGCCAGGAGGGAGCCCGGCACAATAATGCATGAGTAACAAAGACCAAACATGAGAGATAAATAAAAAAAAAAAGAAAAAAAAAACACAAATATCTGATAAAAGCTCAGCTCTGCAACTACGTTCACACATATAGTATATATTTTAAGGCTCCTAAAAGAAGCTGCTTTTGGCAGAAAACTGTATCCATAGTAACCTTCTTTTTTTTTTCAGTTTTTTTATGAAGTCCATTTTCACTGAAGTGCAAGTGAAAATATTGAATAGAAAAAAATATGCTTTTAAAAATATTTAAGGATGCAAGGTGTCACCTTGCATCTCACCCTCCTTTTGGCTTTTTTTGTTTTGTCAGGGTGGAATCACAACTCTTAATGTATTTTATTGAGGCAATGGACTAGCAAGAGTCCATGTTTGGGATGTGGAAGGAAAAGGAAATATGGTTCTACTTTTATCATTACAAATGAATTAAAGGAGAAAACTACAATGAGTCAATAAATTGTAGGAGAACTTTTAAAGCTGAAAGCTGCAGGTCTCTTGACTTATGTCTCTTTTGGGTTTGCACTCTAAAATACTATAGCTGTGCATCCTTTCTAAACAGATCAAATTTGTTTGGATTGGTTGGACATCATCTGCGAACAGAAATGTACAAGTCTTGCAGCTGATCCTTGACTGTATTTAGGTTTAAACTTTGACTGGACCATTCTAGCATATGTTTGGCTTTAGGTTTTTGCTTTTGTCCTGTTGGAAGATGAAACTACACTCCAGTTCAACTCTATTACACTAACATATTTATTTCCCCACAGAATGATTATGCCACTATCTTCTTTCACTTTGAGCATGATGTATTTTGATTGTTAGCTTTACAATCACTTCTTATGAATTAATTTCAACAGTTGCTTTCTTCCTAACATTCTTCAGTGTGCTCAGAAGTTACATCTTTAAATTCATGATTTGTGATTGTCCTGTCAACAGATTCTGCCACCAGAGCTGTGGATCTCAGCAGCTTTAAGTGATTTATGGGTCGCTTGGTCTCTCTCATTTAGGGGTGTCTGGATAAAATTGGTCTGAATTCATATGCACCACACTTCTTGGATTTTCGTTTGTAGAAGTGATTTCCCATTTTGTTTTGGGATACCAAATAAAATCACAATAAAATATGTTGACGTTTGTTGTTGCAACATTACAAAATATGAAAAGGATTAAGTAGCATTGCAGCAGTATTATCTTGATCATCTATTTTGCGATAAATATGAAGTTATTTTCTTTTTATTTATCAAAATCAAAACCTCATTTTTCTCCAGATGCTCATATTAGACACGTAAAAGCTGCAGCTGAGATTTAAAGATACTCTGCTCTAATTATTTTTGCTGCACATTACTCACTTTGTTTTTTTTTTGCCTCAAAATGCTGGAGCTTTTTCTGCACCTTTTTAATCCTTAAAAATATTAGTGTGTTTCTAAAAGTGGCACCCTTATTATCATGTGGAACAAATGTAGCATGATTAAACTCCTTGCACATCTTTTATCAGCGCTGTGTAATGATTGTCACCCCTGCACCTCCTTAGTGTAATGAAAGCCTGATCTTCAAAGGAAACATTGTCACGGCTGTGCAGGTTGTGAGAAATCTGCAGCTGGTCGACATGATTTGCCCCCCGTCTATTTTGCAAGTTAAAAAAAAAAAATGGATGAGAGCCGATTTTTTTTTCCTAACATCAAAGAAGCTAATTTAACTGGAAGGTTAACACTGAAGACAGAGTTAAATCCTAGCAGCTGTTCAAGGTCAACAGCTGGAGATCAGTCAGTCTTTCATGTAGAAGTTCAAGCTCATTTTAAAATATACAGATTGGGACATTATTGTAGGTGTTTTTTACTTCGAATGCTGCACATTTGTTGTCAGGCATCTTTTTATGTTGCCTTTGATGGACTGATTCACCTGCTTTACCCTGGACATAAGTTTTTACAGATCCCTGGTTACAGCTAGTAATAGTGCCACGTTAGAATTTCATAGTATGAAAAATTTGAGGGTAAAATTCAGTATTTTAATGGCATCATTTGTACTAAAATGTACTTCATCAAACTGTGATTAGATAAACCAGAAAAGCAACTATTTATACAGAAAAAAAACTAATTAATGCTGCTAAAATAACACAGCATTGATGTATTGTTTTCTTTTTTACATAGACCTTTGTCAGAAGTGCACAATTAACACCTTTGCTGCTGTTTCATTCTTTACAGAGGAACAAACTGGTACAACCTGTTTAATAAGCTTGCCTGCAGCATTAGCTAGCCTGCAGCAGGGTAATTTAGACACGCAAGTCTGAGCAAGGCATGTGGTTTATAAACAGCTTTAACCGTAGTACGACTGATGGGTGGATGAATGGAGGAATTTATCCACCAAGGGTTTTTTTTTAATGAATATGAACATTTCCGGATACATTTTATCATGACTCTTAGCCTCTTGCCTCATTTTCTATTCCAAACTGCCACCAAATATAATTTAAGTTAAATTTTAGTTTAAAAAAAAAAAAATTCTAATGAGTAGATTTGGCTGGACCCACACATGTAAATAGACAGATTTGTGGCTTAAATGCGCCATATTTCTTTGTCTCATTAAGCATTCATCAAGCGCAGACACACAACATGCAGACAATAATAAGTTAAGCAACTCTTCTCCCATTTACAGAGCCTAACGTCATTTGAATGCTGTTCTTAAAATTGGCATTTAAAAAATAAATAAATAAATAAAGATTGAGACAAGATGAAACTTCAATTTTTTATAAAGTCCTCCATTAATTGCTTGACTAACAGTGCTACAGGCCTCCATGGTGGAGCCAGTAAATAAAGTTCAATCAACCCTTTAAATATTTTGCCTAAAGCTCTGAATGGAGCGGCTTTAAATAAAACTACGAGGTTGAAGATGATTGATGGCACTGTTAGGCTAGAGGAATTCTTAATGGAGTTGATGTTGTGTCTATAATGAGCTTTTTCTGCCTAAAAAGAAAAAAAAAACTTACAGAGCAGAGAAGAGGATGAGGAGACCTCAGCATGCCTTCTTCCTCTTTAGCATTTGACTTTCCTCAGTCGCCTCTTTTCCACTGCTCTAATCTTCCTGTTTAACCTTTATTAGCTGCAGAACTGTGAAGTTTGTGTTTTATAGCATTTTACACTGCACACATGCTGCTCAGAATGAGAATCTGCTCCATTCAAACCACGATTGTGTGAGTGAAGCATTCTATCCACACATTTTCTGTGCTCAAACAGAGAAGAGCAACTGTTTTAACGGGAGCTCCTATGCAATATGTTTTGGAAGTATAAATCATTTCTTTGCCGAGGACTGAAAAAAAGACGTCAGTAGGTGGCGCTGTTGTACTGCATTTAAAACAGCACTGCCGCAACTTAGTTTACTCATTTTTTGACTATCTAATTACTTTTAATAACAGTCTTTCATAACATTCCTCTAACACAACCATGTTTATTTCACAAAAAAGTTTTTTTTGCATCGTTGAAAATAAAATGTAATGTACACTTTATGAGGTGCTCCCTTCAGCATAACAAAAATGAGTCAAAATGGATCATTTATTGTTTATTACTTATAAATTTAGAAATAATAATATAAATATTTAGTGCAAAATTTGATGAAAGGAGAGACATGATTCTGTTTTATTACAAATTTTAGTTAAATCTAATAATGCTTTATTAAGGGTTTTGTGAATAAACCTAATTAAATTTTATATTCAAATTATCTTCCCAAATGAAAGTAACCCTTTAAACTGTATTAATCTTGTGCATTAACACACAAGCAGGGGGATCTCAAAAATAAGTCATGCGTGTAAAACAACATGAAGACGTAGCAAAACAGACATCTCTAACAAAAGAGTAGAGATTCAAAACAGAAGCTACTGAATGTAATGTTGCTTCCTGAAATGTCATAGTGAATTGATTGATAATCCCTTATTTCCTTTTCTATCTCCATCACAGTCCATAATCAATGTTTTTATCCCCTTCCTGAAATTTGTCTTGCCTTTAGAGCGTTTAGTTTTTAATCAGTGAGGTGAAATCCTCCTTTTTTCATACACAGCTTCATGCTTTTATCACATCAAAGGACATTACACAGACATCCATTCATCATCTCCAGACTTCCATTAACCTTAATTCAAGTCGTCGTAATAGAAATTAATGATTTAGATTAAGGAACTAGCTGCTTGCTCACACTGAGAAGCAGATAGTCTTTGCACAGTTAACTTTGTTTAGAGATTTATGTGTCCAAAGCATAAGTGCACAGCACATTGAACCATATGCGGTGTCCATGCATGCACAAGAATACACACTGTGTGATGGATCACTCATTTAGTTACTGAATCATTTGTATTTTCAAGTGCTTATCTACATGCTCACAGTGTGCACGCAGCCTCTCTGGCCAACTTTTGACTCTGTCAGCGGATCATATCCTGCAGCATTCACTAACCTTCACATGACCACATTTGTCCTGCAGCTGTTCTGCGGCATCCTCTGGCCTCTCAGCAGGACATGGATATGGACCACGTTAGCAGCAGCATTACAACCCAGAAGGTAAACAATGCGAGAACTATGTCAGAATCTTGCTTTTGAAGAAAGGAACATGGCACAATCAAACCGGATAGCCACTGTTGTTCTAAAATCAGAAAGAAAAGCAGCTGTTTTTACACAGTGGTCAATAAATCTGCCAGTTTTGGGATGATGAAACAGACAAATTTAATTTGGAATAATATTTTATAAAAGTCTGAACTGCAAAAGTTGAACTGTGTAAGTAACAATAGGCTGGACCTTTTTATTTTCACTTTAAGAAGCCTGATTTATAATGAAAAATTTACATACAAAGTATAAAGTTGTCATGTTTAAATACATAAAAGAAAAAAGTGGCGCATAATTAGCAAAAATAAGTATATTGTTTTATTTTTAATCAAGTACAAGTTTCTGTGCTGTCAAACATGTTGGTCAGTGATGCTTCAGATGACAATCTAACTCCCCGGAAGTAATTTTAAGATCATAAACGCAGTCTCTCTTTGTGCAAGAATCGGAAAGTGAGAATGACAGTCTCTTTCGAAAATCCAACATCTTGGTTGATTTGAATATAATCTTGCCTCTAAAATGCTTCCTGTCTTCTTCACAGCTTTTCTTTAAAACAGATGCCTGTCTACCAGAAACATCAAAGCACCCAGTTTGATGGTTCTTCCCTTTACTCCTACCAGCGACAGACGCAAAAGCAAAGGACCTCAAAGGAACACAGGCCTGAAGCTGTTGGCAGAGTAACCAATGGGTGAAACAAACTGAAAGGAACGCAGAGGCAAAGATATTATACAGAGAAAAACAGTTTGAAAGCTGCAGGTTTAGCTGATCTTCTCATACAGAATGTAAATATAAGGGAAGAAGGAAAAGGAATTCAAGGCTTTTACAGAGATAAGCAAGGATCAGTGGCGGAGTGCAAAAGGTGAAAAAAAGATCAAACTTGCTGATGCACATAAAAACATACAGTGTCACTTTTCAGGCTCCTTAGAAGGAAACAGCTCTGTGTTTAAAGAAATTATAGACCACTAAAACAAATGAAAAAAAACTAAAAACATAAACTGGTGTGTGAATAAGGATGCCAGAGTCAAGACCAGTGGACTTTTAGCCTGTTTATGTAGAGAAAATTAAAGAGAATGTTCAGTTGTGCAGATTAGCACAGAGTCATTTCTGTTGTACAATAATTAGCAATGTAAAATTTTTTGGCAAGTGATGAATTTGGATCCTGGAAAAAGGAATGCAAAGAAATTATTATTTGGGAGTTCTTTTACTTACTACTTTGTCAGTGAGATTCCTGCAAAACTTAAGACTGTCTGGCACAGAGTCAAAGTATCTGGAACTCACAGAAAATGCTACAAAACGATCCAAAAAGAAAAATCCTCCCTGTGGTGCTTTCTGAGGTGACATATGAAGTCAACGGCTTGCCAAGGATTACAAGCCCTGACATATCTTACAAACTTCTCTTCGTTTAGCTTGATACATTGTCTGTCATGATCCCACTTGATTTATGGGCTTGTCTTACATTACCAGGTCATTTAAAAACCAGTTTGTCCACAATACAAAAACAGTTTCACCTGCCAACCAACAGCAGCTCTTGGCAGATGTTTTTAGATTTATTCAGAAAGATATAGTAATTTTATCTGTCAAAGTATCCAAAAAAGCCTCTTTAGCACAACTGACTGAAAAAAAAAAATCTAAATTCTGTCCATAATTTCTGATGTTTTCTTGCTTTAAGGACAAATCTTGAGTGAAAAAAAAAACACTTGAATTTAAGATGAAAAATGTTTTGAATGAAAATAGGCATTCAGAATATTCAATAGAAAATGGTGTACATTGTGGTTCTAATCCAACCCAATAGAGCTTTGTTGAAACATTTTAGGACCTGATTCAAGGTCACTCATTTCAACAAAGCTGTTGAAACTTTGTTTTTCATTTTCAATAAATATTTTGATTTTTTGAATTGAGAAAGTTCAAGGAGCAATAAAAGATCAATAAAAGGTCTTTTCGTTATAAAGGAAAGCTTTTATTATTACACATTTTAACATTTGATTTCTTCTTTGTCTTAAGGAGGAATATACTTATGCATCAAAAAACATTTGACTTTGTAAATCTTCTAACTGTGATCAAATTCTCCAGCATAAGCAGCGTGGATGTTAAATAAAAAAAAACATATTTAAAAAATATAATTTGTATGAATTGTTTTAGTGACTGGTACATTGATAAGAACAGCCAAA
>NW_006800708.1:5258-10689 GCF_000485575.1 Poecilia formosa | reverse complement strand
TATATTCTCTTGTTCTCACTGAAAACTCTTGGTTTTTTAATTAGGAACTACTGCAGAGTTCTGACATCCTGAAAGCTTGCTGCCCTCTACTGACAGTGCAAGGATATCTACAAATGTCAAGTACTAAAGGAAATCCCTAAAAGTTATTAATCTGTGCTGATATTACTGACTGTTAAAAATAACTTCAATCTTACAGATAATAACTATAAAACACCCTGTGCAGGTTAGATTCCATGACAAATAACCAGTTACACATGTCTGATAAGTGAAAAACCTGAAGAATGTGAACTGGTGGCTTAACGCCAACGCTCACCATAAAAAGGTGTTACCGTCAACATACTTTTCAGGTTACTGATGGCTTCACCTTCGTAAATATTATTTATTCTTCTTTTATCGTTTCGCAACAGAGCTATGTAATAAAAACAGAAACTAATAATGCTAACACAGAGTGATGCAGATGTTTGATGTCATAGTGCAAAGAAAATAAAAACACTCCTTTTACAACATTTTTTTCTTAAGATGTCTTAGATAAAAAGAAAAATAGAAAAAAAATGAAACCGCAACTAATCAACCATCTCAAACCACTTTGCTTTTTGGCTGTTATAAAAAAAATATACTGCTTATTTTAATTTTAAAAAAAAGGGTAAACATGAAAGTATCTTTAAACATTTTAGTGATCACAAGTGAGGTTCAGAAGCACCTGAAAACTCTTTATTTGGTCTGGTTCCTCATCTATTTATTTTTCTAGTTTTCTCTGATAAATAAGTTGCTGTATCGCCACTGAACAGTGACTGAATTGAGATTATAAAGACATAATTTTATTGTCAGTATATTCCTGCAAAAAGACATGAAGATAATTTAAAAACTGGCATTTTTTTAATGTCAAGGCTTATACTAAATTAGAAACATATCTGATTTAGTCACGCAAAGAAAAACAGATATCAAATCATTTATGTCTGTACCAACTTTGTCTTATTCTAAATCCATAAAGAGCAATTTCTCCCTTTTGTCAGACCAGCTTTACCAATATAAAACATTGTTTAGAAATAATCCACCGTGAATTTATTTCAAGCATGAGTCATTTAAATCATATAACACATCCCTGATGCCATGATTCAGAAGGTTTTAGAGGACAGTTCGACTGGTCCATCTTTTAAAATCTAATCTCAGGGCGTCTTCTTTCAACTGGTTTCGCGTTCCTATTTGTTGACACCAAGTATCCTCCCTGTCTCTCCCATGTAAGCTTTAGCACAGCACCACACTCAAAAATGTCACACCCTGCCATATTAACAATATCTAGGGCAACAAGGTGACGTGCACTACACCTACTCTCCACTAGAGTTTAGGATTCTTATAATACAGCAGTGACTCTTATGGAGAAAAAGTCATGTTTTGTTGGACCCAAATTCAGGCAAACAAAAAGCAAGAGATTAAAAAGTATTTAAAAATAAAAACAGATTTACTGAGTAAAAGGTGGGAAGTGGCATTGAAACCAAGTAAAACGTAATCAGAAGGAAACAGAGCAGTTGTGGAAAAGTGTAAAGTCCACCATAATACAAACATCTCTAATTTGCGGTAAAATCCCGGCAACTACCGAATTCTGGCAGCCACTGAATTTTATCCCATGAATACAGATTTTACAATATTTATACAGTAAAATCCTGGCAACCGCAGATGCTGGTATTATACTGTAAATTAGAGAAGTTATTTTTACAGTGCAGGTAGACAAAGGGAGACTAATTAACAACACAAAATGATCTACAAATTAAAAGAAAAAAGGCTTCTATTAACAGAAAAGAGAAAAACATAGGCAAAGCAAAGCCCCAAAAAAGTAAGAAACTAAACTTTAAAAAGTGAAATGCATATGACAAGACCTAAACAAACATAACAAAAACAAAGAAATAAACAAAACCTTGATAACAAAAATTCCATGCTAAAAATGACCAAAGCACAAACACAAATTAATATTTGTAAAAAATTATTCCATAAACTAGTTATTTGTTTCCTGATTAACTTTTTTTAAGCTTAGAAGTCACAACTTCATGTGGTGGATGATCACAAACAATCGGTGGAGCAAATCTAAACATGGAGTCGGATGCCACGCCTAAGCAGGCATGACAGGATCTAGATAAGCAAACAGAGTGCCTGTTGTTTCTTAGTGAGCATATTCATGTGGAGTGTCTATATGTGCCCTGAACAAAGCAGCCAACAGTAGATGAGTGTTTTGTAAAGCTCAGCAACACTGAAACCTGTGCCTTTTTTTAATCACAGATTAGGCAAGTGTTGTTTCAAACTAAAGTCGTTGGTCAAAGGAGTCCCATGTGACCATAATCGAACACACCTATTTCAAACAATATGAATTGGATTTCACAGACACCTGAAAATGGACAATTTATTTCTTGTGAAAATTTCCTAAGTGGCGCAAAATTATTTTTTAGTTTGTTTTTGTAGACGGTGGTTAATGCGTCGCCACATCTTATTGCTTTACAAGTCATGCTGGTTTTTGTAATGCATTTTATAAAACCATCTTTCTCGTGACAACATTCATCATTGGTCACAATATCCAGCGGTCAATATGCTGGTGTTAGGGTACAGAGGCATCCCTGTGCGCCTCCTTCTGCACCAGTAAATTTCATCCACTAACACATACTTCTCCACTCAAGAACCGCATCACCCGAGGCCCACGCTAAACAAATTTGGAAATTCGACTTTACTTATTTTTGTGGTACTTGTGCCCATCCTTCTAATGCTGTTCTGAAAACATGAAACTCATTTAAAAAATTGTCACTAGTGGAGTACCTAAAAAAAATGACCAATCTATTGTTCTTGTGAACAATCACCTGAGAGAAATTCAGAGGACAGTTAATTTAACATGCATGTTTTTTGTAAGAACATGTATAGACAAAACCAAAGAAGAGAGACAACAACTAAATTCTTCAAAGAAAGGCCAAGCTAAAATATAAACTCAGGATCTGGTTATCTCTGTGGCAGAAATCCAAAATTGTGACACAGTACACATTTAAGCCATCTCTGAGTTTTGCTTCCATTACTACTGAGTGCAGCTGACACTATCAGTCTATCCTCCTCAGGAGATTTTCTTCCATCAGTACTATTAGAGCACCCCCAGCCAGTTTTAACTCATATCTCTTAGGGTTCAACCAGCTCAAGTTGTTAGGATTGCAACTTTCCCTTGACAATATTTTCCACAAATTTAACATCCACTTTCATTCTGTTGTCAAAGACACCCAGGTTTACCTCTTCAAAAAACCTAACTTCACCCTCCCACCCTCATCTCTTACCAATTGTTAATCAGAAATAAAGTCCTGGTTCACCTCAAACTTTTTTATTTTTATTTTATTTCCATTGATTGATGATGGCAAGCAATTAAATGAACGTTACAAACCTCATGGTATGCATCCACGATAATTTATTACTTAAATGTAGCATAAAACACAACACAAACACAACATATTTTAATATGTTGTGTTTGTGTTTGTTATGATGTAAAGCACTTTGAAATGCCTTGTTGCTGAAATGTGCTATACAAATAAAATTTGATTGATTAATCGATAAGATATTTGACAATAGTTATAAACAGAAAGAATATCTATGATAAATACAGAAAATCCATAAATAACTTGATCATACAGTTAAAAATATCAGGATAAATTCAGCAAAACCCTCTACATAAGTGTATGGTGTGAGCAGCAAGAATCAGATTAAGCGTATATATAAGGAAAGTGAATCATCAAAGCCATTATGACTGACATGAGACTGACTTTGTTCAGAAAGGCAGAGGAGGTGGTAGTAGATACTGTTGTGCTGGTTGTTGGTGCGGCTGTGGTCGGTGCGGCTGTGGTTGTTGGCACAGCTGTGGTTGTTGGCACAGCTGTGGTTGTTGGCACAGCTGTGGTTGTTGGCACAGCTGTGGTTGTTGGTGGGGCTGTGGTTGTTGGCACAGCTGTGGTTGTTGGTGGGGCTGTGGTTGTTGGCACAGCTGTGGTTGTTGGAGGGCCTGTGGTTGTTGGCACAGCTGTGGTTGTTGGCGGGGCTGTGGTTGTTGGTGGGGCTGTGGTTGTTGGCGCAGCTGTGGTTGTTGGTGGGGCTGTGGTTGTTGGCACAGCTGTGGTTGTTGGAGCGCCAGTGGTTGTTAGTGGGGCTGTGGTCGCTGGAGCGCCTGTGGTTGTTGTTGATGCTCCGGTGGTTGAGCTCTGTGCTGCAGCGACTGTAAGGCAAACCAATTTTGAAAATTTATAGACATTTTCTTATTTCCCTCATTTAAAATACTTTAATTTGGGGAAAATTAGTTTATATTACCAGAAAACAGAAGTAGAATCATGCAAATCCTTGGAATCATTGTGGTATTCATAATTTTTTCTGGTATCTGGGGGAAAAAAATAGAAAAAGTAATGAGCATCAAAATATAATTTTTATTTCCACTGTGAATAACAAAGTTAATCTAATTGAAAATTTGTGTTTTAAAGGTGCTGAAGGCCATGGTATCAAAACTAATCAAAATACAAACTTAGGTTTTTAATAGACAGTACATTTGTTTCATTGTTTCTGTTTGAGATCTTTTAAAAAAATCTGTTAACATTCTTGACACCAAGTTAAGTTATTAATTTGTTTTTAATTCTTTGTTTGAATTTTAATTGTAATGAAATAGAAAAATATATCCAAGAGACATGTTACATACATACAAAACTTCATATTACTATGAGTAAAATACAGGACATTTTCAAAAATACTAGTAGGTGTAGGTTACTCACAGATGATCTCTTCTTCCGAACTTGTTCTTCACCAATGACTTGTTCTTCACCAATGACTGTTTTCTCATATTTTAACTCCGCTTTTATAGTCAGAAACAAACAAAATTACGTCAGGATACTCCCAAGGTGTAGCTCTGGTCTATTGATGGTCAAGGTGTGGTAACACGTTTTTTTAGGCTTCCACACATGTCAGAGTATGATGACATGTGTAAGAAATGCCAACCTGAAACTATAAATTTAAAATTGCTACAACATGAAAGACATGAAAAACGTCATCAGAATGTCATTATAAGAGCTTGAAGAGTATTTTTCAAGTCATCCATTCAGATAAAAAAAAAAGCTGTTTGTGAAGATTTTCTGTTGATATGGGAATAACCTCTTAAATATTTAAAAGGACTAGGACATCTTCTATAGCTGACTATGAGGAATTATATACTTCTATCGGTTTTTCACAAAGTACAATGAGCAAATTCACTTAAAGAAAAATGTAATCCTGAACCTAATCTTGCTACATCCTGTTTGCATTGTTGTCATTTGTGTTGCATTTACAATTAAGTCTGTGAAAAACTGAAAAACAAGTTAAGAGACAAAGGCCAAATGTACTGACAATCCAGAAAATGTTGCTGGCTATATTATGTACTCATCTGGCAACAGTAATATAT
>NW_006800708.1:0-4259 GCF_000485575.1 Poecilia formosa | reverse complement strand
CTGATAGCATGGCTAGCTGATTAATGCTGGTTCTGATTGGCTAGCTGATTAATGCTGGTTCTGATTGGCTAGCTGATTAATGCTTGTTCTGATTGGTTGTTTCTGACCGAGCGGAGTAATTCTGCAGAACACACGGGGAGGAAGACGAGATCGGTTATTTTCCCAGAGATTATCTGTCTTGTGTTAGGACAGCGAAAGTTTAATACATATCTAAAATCTTGTCTTTTTTAAGTTCCGTGCTGCAGCTTTAAGCAGAGGTTTAGTGTGAGAGTTCACTGCAGGTGGAGCAGGAACGGCGCTACGTCTGTGAATCAACAACGAGAACAGAACCAGCATCTTACACCGCTAGCTCGAAGACTATTTATATTTCTTACATTCCTGTCAAGTGTAATTATTTTTCTCCTTATTTTGCTTAGCTTTCCGACCGTGATGCTAATCCGGGTGAGTGTTGGTAGTTATGTGCTGCTTTACTGGCCGCTCCGGAAGTCATTTTTTCATGCGTTGAGCCTCCATGTAGCCAAACTCCGTCAAGTGCTTGTTTTTTAAAAGTCACATTAGATTCGTTGTGTTGATGCATTTTGACGTGCCTCACCCCCGAGGTAATTTTCCACCGCAACACGCAAACTTCCCCGTTCACTCAGAGCGTTCAAGTTCCTCACCACATTGCTTAGGATTTACTGCTGCGCATAATATTGGACACCCCTGCTCTAAACCATGAGCAAGTTTCATAGTTACTGACACAGTGACTTGCTACATTAAGACAATAAAAAACTGCAAGTCAAAGTGAATATTTTATAAGACAGTTTTCATCTATCTGCTGCCTGTATTTACTGACTTGTACTCAGGTGCATACGTCATATGTGTATATCATGAGCAGTCAGTTGGAAGGACAAAATATGTCATTCAGAAGTAATCAGTGTCTGAGTTCAAGCCACAAATGCCATATATTCCTTTTCAACCACAGCAATTACAGTGCTACATTCCTGTCAAGTGTAATTAGGTTCAACTTGACAGACTACAGAGATCATACATTTGTTTTGAAGTACAGGATTTGACATGAAATGACAACACCCTTAACAATGTCTCCTAATGACTTTTACGTGTTAAACAGTTTGTAAACCTGAGCTGTTTTAGAATTGCGGTTTGAACAATGGCAGAGGAGGAAGTGAACGAAGCCGTTCAGTCTGTGTTGGCTGTGCTTCCAAATATTTGATTAACATTTACAGTCGACCTGTTTGACTCAGCACTTCTCTCTTCGTAGTGGAGGTTGTTTAAAGCGCAGGCAACTTCCATTAAGATTCTTAGCATCGAACTGGATCAATACACCACAGGCAAACACTAGTGATTGGGTAAAACTTAAAACCTCAAAACAGTCCAGGCCTCCAGGAAGCAACATTTCTCAATACCAGAGAGCCCAGACCCTCTGTATGAAGCAAAGTGTACTACAAGTGTTACTAGGCTACTGTACAGATAAAATGACACAAGCACTCTTGAGATATCATTTTACGTATTAAAAATATGTTTTTTTCTGATTTGGTTTTGTAATTGTGAGGTGCATTTTAAAATGTTGGTCAGTGTGTCTCACATGTACATGCTTAGATTTTCTGGAACTTGGATGGATGGGCGGATACCACCTACGCTGCAACCGTGATCAACGTCAAGACGTAGAAGACAAAACTGTGACTAAGTTTGTCCTTGACATCAGTGATCTTTTAATTTTAGCTTTACCTGTTTAGATGGAGAAGGTGTGTTATTATCAGACTGACGATATTGATGTCAGCTACGTGGGTGTGTCTGCCGGAACTCTGTCAACATTATGCAAGACTTTCTTTTAGCTAAATTTAGACACTGATAAGAGATTTAGGCTTTATACTAGGAAACATTTACAACATTATGCCATTATATGCGACATGAATTTCAAACTTTAAAGAAAATACCTCAACAAACTTATTATATTGTTTATTTAATATTCTGAAAGTCCCAAAAGAGTAAAAAGCAAAATATTGTAGCCAGCTACTATTCCTGACAAACATTTTAACAAATGTTTGTCAGGAACAATTTGTAATTACAGCCAAATTGAAGCGTGTCCACAATTTATGATATAATTATTGAAGCGGTTTGGAATCATTACAGAACTTGTCGCCTTCTTATAATTGCTGACTAGGCTTTGTTTCCTCTGGCACTTGGACGATGTATTGTTGGCAATGAGCTCTAACTCACTGATGGAACTCTTTATTCCTACAACTTTAATATTTACTCAAAATGAGTCTGCTGTGTTTGTTCGTTGTATGTGTAGAATACAGAGCTAATTCACCATTTGTTAGAAAAGCATCAGGTGTATGTTCTTCACAGTACACCCTTGAAATATTTAATATATCCTCATTTCTTTATGACAGTTTGGTCTACAGACTAGAGGAACGTAATTTTATACTGAAATGCATTTTGATGGAATGTATTTGCATTTAACTTCTGTGTCTGTGGCTTGAGTAAATGGGCTGTGTTGAGGCAGGAAATGTGTGTATTTTAACATCTGAGGACAGACCGTTTTACTGGTCTGAATTAAAGGATATTAATACTTTTATACTTTTAAAAGTCTAATTTTCTGACTTCCACAGGAGCTTTCCCGAAGTGTTATAAAATAATCCTTTGGGGCACTGAATTGAGATAAACGTAGTAGTAAATCAATGTTGAAAACATTTTAAAGAAAAAAATATATTCAATATGTCAGAACTCAATTTATTTGGTTGTCTTCCAGGAGAACAATCATGGAATGAATGGAGAATAATTTGGATGATATATATACTTTTAAAATGACACTTGAACCTTTTACACAAGCGACAAGGTAACTGTGACTTCATTCTGGTTTCCAAAGAACGTCACTATATCATGTGTCTTAAGTTCCTACGTAAAATAATCACTCATATAGTTAAAACCATTTAACAAAAAATCTAACCAGAATGTAACAATGCTGACCAGAGCTGAACTGTTCTTCAGTCATTAAGAACAGTTAATGACTGATGCATGTTTGCTCCTGGTGTTGCTTGTGATAAAACTCATAATTATGCTTCTCCACATTGGTGCACTGGGAAACTATATGAAATACAATGCAATCAGTTGTCAGTCAAATCACTTATGTGCAATAAACAGCTCGGCGAGGCTTGTACTACCGCTAAAGTGGGTACAAAAAAAACAGAGAACAGCTGTTAGGAATCTCCTAATGGAGATGAATCTGGCTGGGGCGGGGTTAATTGAAGGCGCTCTAGTAAAGAAGCAGTTTAAGAGCCATGAGACTCAAGAGTTACCTTTACAAAATGCATTGTCAATAGGTAGAACCTTGAGCTGTGTGCCTGGTCTGTTAAGATCGCAACTCTAAACCATGGTAAACTTTGAAACTGTTGTCTACAACCACAACCATAAATGTGTGGCGCCTAAGCCTGTTTTTTATTTCTAAATCTACCACGTTTTTTTTTTTTTTTGTACTTCAAATTCAACAATTTAAAACTATGATCTTGTTCTGAATTACTTCAGTAGTTTTTAGCTTTTTGCACAGGGTTTCATCATAATGGAAAACACATAATCATTGTGTTGAACAGCTGAAAGATTTCATTTTGGTCTTTGGTTATTCCTGTTTTACCTTTACTGCTGTGACATAGTCTATCACACATCTCCAGGAGTCATAAGGACAGGGTGTTCACAATCCATTCTAAAGCAATAACAAAGAAAACCATTCATGTATGGAGCAGTCATTAATTACATGTAATCAATTAAACAGTCAGTCAATCCATTTGTTAGACTTCATTTTCTTTTGATTAAATGAAAAACAAAATTCTGCAACAGAAAGTCCTGCAAAAAAATTCTTATTTTCTTGTGCACTGGGCATATGATACATTGCATTTCCCAAGTTGAACATGATTTGAGAGGAGTAGAACATGGATAGAAAGTGTTGTGTAATCTTATTTGCTGTGATAATGTGCAAATAATATTGTTTTTATAAATAGTAGTTTATAAAAACATAGTATTAACATAGTGCATAGTATTAAAGACAAGCATACTCAAACACTATTAAATTTCCTTTAATTCTTTATAGCTATGAAAACTTCATATGAAACATTGAACAATCAAATGCATATTTACAAACCAGTCACCTCTGTACACCGCACAATTAATGCAAAATCTCACGTAACAATAGTATTAAAAATATACTGCTCAAAAAAATAAAGGGAACACTCAAATAACACATCCTAGATCTGAATGAATGA
>NW_006800707.1:131694-140944 GCF_000485575.1 Poecilia formosa | reverse complement strand
TGTTTATGTCTCTTGTGGAGAAGGTGGGCTAGGGCGGAGTAGCGAGATATATATGTGGAAGTGTTTAGTTAATTATTTGACTTGTATTGTAAATATTTGTTCTTTGACTTATGTCGTAAATATTTATTTGTGAGCGAGCCAACGGCAATTAAGCGTAGCAACGGCTGGTCAGTGAAGGCGCTCACTGTCGCTCTCATGTTTCCACAGGTAAATGTCAATTAGCGCTGCTGTTTATGTCTCTTGTGGAGAAGGTGGGCTAGGGCGGAGTAGCGAGATATATATGTGGAAGTGTTTAGTTAATTATTTGACTTGTATTGTAAATATTTGTTCTTTGACTTATGTCGTAAATATTTATTTGTGAGCGAGCCAACGGCAATTAAGCGTAGCAACGGCTGGTCAGTGAAGGCGCTCACTGTCGCTCTCATGTTTCCACAGGTAAATGTCAATTAGCGCTGCTGTTTATGTCTCTTGTGGAGAAGGTGGGCTAGGGCGGAGTAGCGAGATATATATGTGGAAGTGTTTAGTTAATTATTTGACTTGTATTGTAAATATTTGTTCTTTGACTTATGTCGTAAATATTTATTTGTGAGCGAGCCAACGGCAATTAAGCGTAGCAACGGCTGGTCAGTGAAGGCGCTCACTGTCGCTCTCATGTTTCCACAGCAATTGTCAAAATAAAAGAACCTGCGCAACACCACACTGATTTATTATTAAGTGTGCAACATTATTTTCAATTGTCCATCCAAAACTCCTCATTTCTTTCTTTTCTTTTTCCCAACATGGATTTAAAATTTCCAGAGTTGGACTCTCTCAAACTTCAGCCAGCAGTCTCTATATATACTGTTGTCCCCACCTTCTCAATTAACTGCCAAGCCAATCAAACTCAGGCAAACATGGCTCCTTAGTAGGTTCCAAGATGGCCGCTACAAGGACACACCCAAAAAGGTAACAAACATTTCACAAACAAAAGGATCACATACACACATTCTAGAACTTAAACATTACAGAAAATCTTATTGCTTCTTAACAGTGCCAAAGACATTATTTCTGTGTAAAATGGAATACCTCAGCACTTCTTTACAATATTCCAGAATTGTTTATAGAGATTTTGTTCATTTCTGAGCCGTACAGATGTGATTAAATTTGAAAAATGACCACTAGGTGGTTGAATGGTTCGCTGGCTGAAAAGAACAGGCAGTCAAACCAGGAAACCCGGAGCTTCCTGGTGCTCTACCCTCATAAGTTAGTAGAAGTAAGTTCAACTTCCACGCTTTGCTCTCTGATTATAATAAGACATCTAGTAGTTTTAAATAATTTCAGATTATGTTTTATATATCTGGTTGATACTCTATCCTCCTCATATTTTTCTGCTATGTGAGCTATGCTACTTTAGCTGTTGGTAGCTAAGTCCTTGTATTTTTAGTGTCTTAATATTTGTGTGTGTGCATTTGACCAAATATTTTCAGTGATTCTTGAGAATAGGGACAAAATGGGTTTTAATTTTCCAAATTTTTTTATTATTATTTCTCAACCTTATGTATGCAAATATGACAAATAATGTTTTGGAAATGTAAAGATGCTAAATTGCAGACTCCCAGTTGCAACATTTTTTTTTAAATTACATTTTCAATCAATCTGAGCCAGAACTTTGTCATCACCATCTGACAAAATAAATATAATTTTTTTAATGACCCTATTTGTGATATTTTTTACTCATTTTTACAGACACATGCTTCTCAAGAAACAAAAGAAATATTATTTAAAACAAAAAAACAACAAAAAGTCCATCTGACGGAGTTGACACAGAACTGAAGGTGGTGACAAACTAGTGAGTAAAATGAAAAACTTGATACATGTGAAGAAATGCAATTTATGTAAAATACATTAAAATGAATTAATTGCACATTTAAGTGAGATTTGACAACAATTTAACTGAAAGAGTCACAAAAACTGACGGAGTTGACGAAAAGCCAAACTACCTCAATTTATATGATGTTATTCTGAAGGAGGCCATATTGTAGCTCATCAGGTCCATGAAATCTTTACAGTTTACTAAAATTAAGCTTTTATTTCACAAAATTTCATCAAAGTTTTGTAAATTGTCAGTTATGGTGATGACACATCATGGTTGTGACGAGCAACTTAGGAATAAAACAGAAGAAAAACTAAAGAATAACATAAGCTAACCAGAGCTAACTAGCCCTTCTAGCAAAGGAAGAGAAAGGAAGAGGTCATGGGGTCCTCAGAAGGTCTGGTGTCCCCCAATAATGCCTGATTTTTATACATACTTTTTTTAATTCTTTTTATGTCTGATGGTGTTGACAAAAACTTGGGACAAATTTCAATGGAGTTGGAAAATATATAAAAATGATTTTTAATTCAATTTATTGATACCTCTATAATTATTTATTTGACTACTTATACTTAATTGTCATAATATAATTGTTTTAAACTATTATAATGTGTTGAGTTCTGCTCCTGGACAAGGGATTTTAAAGACGCCATCCACCGACTACAATGTTTAAAATAAAAAAATATTCAGTAAACACCAGGAAAATATACATTGTTGTGCTCACGATAGTTTGGTCAGATATTTGAAAAAATTATATTTTGTGTATATTTTATTCAAATTTTGTGCTTTATCCATAGGACCTGTTTTGTCCCTATTACAAGTACAATGAGTTATGCACAAAATGTGTTTTTTGTTTTTTTACCATTTACAAATCATGTTTCACAGATACAACTAAGCTACACTCAAAGAAACGTCCATGGATTACAAATCCAGTATTACACAAGTGCAGGTATTTCCTTTTTTTGTCCATTGTAAGTGGCTTTTATTTAGCAGTTGTGAGACAAGAAGGTGTGTAATGAGAGAGGGGGAAGACATGCAGCAAAGGTCATCAGGCTGGTACTGGGACTCGAATCTGTGACAGTTGCGTTGAGGACTGAGGCCTCCATATGAGCTCTTTACTCCTGGGCCACCGCTGGATTTCAGTGACATGATCCACTTTCTGCCAAACATATTTTCTGTTGACATTGATTACGTTTGTCTCGATAGATGTTATTGTATTTGGTTCAATTTAAACACTTACTTGAACTCATTGAAGAACTGAAGATGCAACTGTTTCTATATTTAATTTTGCATGGCTGTGATGTAGTTGCTTGCTTGTTAATAAATACATTTAAACATAGACCTAAATTATTCACCTTTCACTTAAAAACAAATAGTTCTCAGGATATTCCCCTAACTACCTTAAGTTTTGAAAATAAATTAAATATAAGCGATCTTGAAAGCCCCCAACACAGATGACAAAAACAACCCAGATCTATGAAAAGGAAAAAAAAAAAGGATTTAAATAAGAGAGCTCATCTTCCCTGTCCGAAACACAACAGCAGTGAGTGACAGGGCAACAATGATTCCAATGTTGAGAATCTCATTTTTCCTTCCTATTCAGCACTCCAGCAGCTGCTCAGACAGAAGGAGAGACATCATTACAGGCCACCAAGGCCTGTTAAGAGGTGGTCAATGCAGGGGGCCCACCAGTTCTGCATGGGGCCCTGCAGAGGGTGGGAGGGCTGCAAGGTAGGGGCAGGAAGATGGAAAGAGGTCAGGGGTTAGGAAGGAAGACGAGATGTGGAAAAGGAGTCCAGACAGGAGGAGAGGGAGAGGAATGTACAGTTAAAGCATGCATGTTTTTATCTCTCCAAACACAATAAAAAAATGCTAGGTTGACTTAAATTTGGAGAAAAAATAATCAAGGAGTTTGTATTTCTAAATATTTCTGAAATCAAAATAAAATGTTAAGCTAATACGTACCTGGCACGGCACAAAAAGTGGCGTTTTTGACACTATCCTGATACTAATGCGAGCACAGATCGTGAGCGAAAGCTAGCGGGCAGCGCATTGTCATTCACGGGAGTTGAATGCTGTCGAATAGCCTATCATATGCAAAGGCACTTCAGCAGTCATTCTCAGTCATTGGATGAAAAAAAATGACATCACAATTCATCACTGACACGTCATTGGTTGGTTGATTTGTCCTCATTGGACAGCACTTATGACTTTATAAACAAACCCCACCCCAATCATTAATATTAAAAAAAAAAAACATATATATATATATATATATATATATATATATATACAGTATGCATATATCATTTATTTAATACAGTCAGTCTGTATTAAAATCTATTCATATATTGCTTATGTGCAACATGTTCATATATGAGGAACATAAATGAGGCACAGAATTTATTTCATTTAATTTTTTTTTTGTTTGTTTCCACACAAAATAAGACATAAATGCTTGTCCACTTCTGGACCATCTGGTGGTGGTTTTTTGCCCAAACAAGTCCAACATGTTCAGGACTCGACGTCTCTTGTGTAAACCTGAAGTCATTCTACAGGAACTTGTAGGTCTCCACCACCGCCCATCCTGACACCCCCTCATAGGTGCCATCCTCCTCTCCTGCCAGTTCTCTCTGCCTTCCTCCATCAGCTGTTCACACAAAACAGTCATTATGCGTTACAGCAGGGGACACCAACGCGGTGCCTGAGGGGACCTGGTCAGTCACCCTTGGAGCAAGTTCTAAAAATAGCCATTGTCATTAGGGAGCATTGCTTAAAAAATTATTTAATTAAATGTTTTTACATTGAAGTAATAACATTTGTTTAAATTTAGAATAAAAATAAAAGTAAATTATAAAAATGTTTTAATTAGATTGCTTTATGTATAAAACTCTTTTCTAGGGTTAAAGTTCAGAATTTTGCGCAGACGCCTGCAGGGTGTTGCTGATGGAGGGCAGCAGCACCTGCAGCTGAAGGTACATGCTCTGTACCTTCAGATTTTCCTTAAAGTAAAAAAAGAAAAGAATAATTTCTGGAATTTTTATTATGTAACCCTCTTTACTATTAACAAAATTGTGGAGAAAAAAAAAAAAATCTTTTGTGTGGAAACATCTTGTACGTAGCGCACATCAGTGTGAGTCTGTGGGGGTGGACATGCCAAAGCCTAAATGTTATTGGTCAGTTTGCTTTTGTTTATTTGGCAGCTTAGCGCTTTTTCTGTAAGCTAAAAATGAATGAGTGGAGTTTGATCCCTCTCATAGTTCTAACTGCGGTCGTTTGGATCCCACCAGAGCTTTTTACCATGTGCGGTTCTGGCGGATCGTCGGTTTATGATCTTCCTTGATGTTTCTTGAACTGGAGAGCTGATGGGTCACCTGTTGGCTGACATCTGATGCTCTTACTGAGCGTCTCAGACTGCGGGTTAGACAATTTAATCTAGTTGAAACATTCCCCAAAAGAATAGAAATTAAGCAAACATTGTTGCTTCTGTAACACTCATGATGTGTTCACAGTTAATAGAACAGACAATAGGACCGGTGCTAGGTTTGGCAGTGAGAAGTGTGTAAGTGTATTAATGACCACAGACCAGAAAAATAAGTTTAAACTGCCGGCTCATTATTTGAAAAGAAAAGAAACGACAATAATACAAACAGTTGACATACAATGACACAAAATTCCAAATAGTTTCCCTGTTTCTTTCAGAATAATTTATTTAATCCCTTTTTTGAAATTTAAACCTATTGCTAGGTAATACAGGATACTATTTAATTAAACCTAGGTTTAACCTAGGTCTATTTAAGTTCAAGTTGATTCTGTTAATCTATTTAATTTACAGTTTGCTTCTTTTTAATCTTTTAAATCTATTTTAGTTATTTAGTGTTATTTTTAAGAAGTTAAGGTTTTTTTTAATTTCCTCTTTTAACCATCTCTTATTTCTATTTTAAACCCAACAGACAATTTCACATTCCACACAATGTAACAATGGATGCTGAATGTGGTTCGAGAATAAAAAACAATAAAACACAACAGAAACAATCCAGCAAAAGACCGAATAACTTGTGCTTCAAATCGATCTTTTCTCTCTGACGATCCTGAAGGGTTAATCCCGTTTCTCTGAATCCACTGCTATTTCAGCAGGAAACATGGGCAGGTCATACCAGTTTAGATGATTTGCAATGTCCAGCAGAGGGCGTAGCTCCTCCTAGGCAGCTACAGGTTCGCCATCTTGTTTCTCACTAGCGGCTGATGAGTGCACTTTTTACAGTAGACAGCCACTCGCCTCTCTTGCAGGTATTGCGTACCTCCGCTAAACATTTTAGGGGTACGCAGTACCCGACCGCACTCGCCTACTTTCACCCCTGGGTGCAAATGCTACTGCATAATCTGACAAAATGAAAAAATGATCTGGCAATTAATTCACCTAATTTAGACATAAAAGATGCAAAATACTTGCAGGCACAATACAGCAGCTACTTAATCAAAAGGACAACTGAAAAACCTGTAAACAGTAAAACGATATTTAACAGTAACGTTCTCATCACCATAAATTATACGAGTCAAATAAATCTCACAACACTGTCTGTCAAATAACGTCAAGTAAAAAACTAAACATTCATTTAAAGTCAAATGCAGATTGCATCAAAAACAGAGCTGAGTTACTAAATGAAAACTTCCTGAGAACACGGCCAGCTGATTAATGTTGGTTCTGATTGGCTGTTTCTGACCGAGCTGAGAACAGTCGTCCCCAACCTCAGTGGACCAATAGCCTTTATGCCACGGACTTCCGTTATAGCACTTTCACATTTTTTTGCCACACAGACCACTTCTGAGGCCCAGGCAGCAGTATGTTAACAGTGGCTCCTCAGTCGCTGCAGGACTATTAATCAATGGCGCAACTGCACATTATTCAGGTGGATGCGAAAACATAAATCGGCGCCCCCCCGAGGGAAGGAACTTCAGGGTGAAGGACCGACGCTGTAAAACTCGCTACATGTACCTCGTTATGTGCGAGAGGTGAAGGAGCGTGAGGCGCGCTGAACTGTATGGGAAAACGTAATCGGCGCGTCGCCCCCTCCAGACGGGGTTTTGGCGCCCCCTCTGGTGCTGCGCCCCTATGCGTTGCATGCGCTGCATATCCACTTTTTGCGCCTCTATTAATGATGCCTATAAAATTATTCAGACGTCCTGAAACGCTCCAACAACAAAGGATTTAAGCTGGATGTGTCAAAACTTCACAATAACTTCGAAGGTAAGTTAATAAATCGTTTGTATTCACCATAATGCCTCATATGTCTGACGTAGATAACAGGGACAAGCTTACAAAGGTGCTATGTAAACATTAACTGTTTTTATTGTTTGTCTGTGTAGACGTTCAGAGCCCATTCTGGAAGAACTCGACTACAAACCAAACACTGTTAAAATTCTACTGTGACAGCAGAGTGGTTCTTGTGCAACGATGCAAAGCGCTTTTATGTCTATGTACATAATCAAGTTCACAGAATACGCCAGTCTACATCCCCTGAGCAGTGGCATTATGTCACATCAGAGCAGAACCCAGCCGATTTAAACATTGCGTCCGTTGTTCTGATTCTTTGCGTGATTGTAGTATTTTCCTGACCACCGATATTCCTGACTCAATGGACAGCAATGGCGCATGTGTGACTTACGATAAATCACGTAACGTCCAGTCCAGTAATATATATCAATGCTGCTGGCGCTCTGTCCTTCTCTCCACTTCCCACTACTTAGCAGTGGGTGTCAGGTTACATTGTGCTGCATTCAATGTTGTCGGAAAAAAGAGTTTCATGCGCTTAATGTCCGATTTGCCATAACTATTTATTGAATTCATTGTCGCTAGCTGGGGTGGCAACAGGGGTGGCAAGACTCTCGTTTGGGGTGGCAACTGCCACCCCATGCCACCCCAGTAGCCCTGGTTCTGTTGAGTCCATTCTCTTGAACCTGCGTGGTGAAGGTAGTAACTCGGCGGATTTCAGCATCCACTTCAGGTTCGATCAACTCGAACGACTCTTGTGTTTCTGGTTCAGGTAGTTTGTAAAGGAAGTCTGGTCCTTTAAACCACATTGTGTCCATGAGTTGGGGTGCAGGTATTGACCTCGTAGCTAGATCGGCTGGGTTCTGCTCTGATGTGACATAATGTGTCACATCAGAGTGTACAGGAATATGGACTGGAAGCCCCAAGATCAAAGTGGGGAACCCCCAAAGGTGGTGTTCCCCACTGGAAAAATACCAGGGCCTCAGAGAGGAACTGGAAAAGACCTGGAAGGTGAAGACCACAGTGGTGCCTGTGGTCATCGGGGCCCTCGGGGCAGTCACCCCCAAACTGGAGCAGTGGCTCAAACAGATCCCAGGAACAACATCAGACATCTCAGTCCAGAAATGTGCAGTTCTAGGCACAGCCAAGACACTGGAGGACCCTCAACCTTGCAACGCTTCTCAAAATGGAAATCACTGGTACGTGCCATTGCCTTCTTAATTCATCAAGCTTGTTCTCACTCATGTTCTCACTCATCAAGCAACGTGTCAAACCCTTCATACAGGGGCTGGCATGAATGTAGACAGCCGCACTCTCCAAAGGAGCTGAATGCTGCCAGTAATCTTATTTTCCAGTCTGTTCAAAAGGATGCTTTTCCTGATAAATACACTTCTCTCCAAGCCAATCAGACTGTCCACAGCTCAAGCTCCATCGTAACTCTTGACCCCTATATGGATGAAGGCCTCATAAAAGGTGGAGGTCGTCTCAAACATGCTTTATTGGATGCAGTATCCAAGAATCCAATCATTCTCCCAAGCAAACATCATGTGTCGAAGTTGCTTGTCCTGCACTATCATGCCATGGTTGTGCATCAAGGAAGGCAGTTTAATCAATTTAATCAGCAACATAGAATCAGAGATCATCATACACTTTATTAACAGTTGTATGGCATCCTGCCTTAGGGGTTAAGTAGGTTAATGAGTTTTACACGCCAGACCTGCTTTAAATACACTTTGAAACCACAATGCATGTATATCTATATAGTTATCATTGTAAACAATTTAATGACTTATTTTTGTCATAACTTGTTGCATATGATGAACTGACAACTCCTCTGACGGTCAGACTTAATGCGCAGGCATGGTACTCACTGCATGTATGCTATTCTGATAGCATATGGTAATCTGATAGAACAACGGCTCACAGTGACTCCAATCCTATCTAATAAGTAAAGAGTCATTCAGAAAAATCAGACTGTTTCTGAATGTCACAGTGTTGGACATAGCGTTGTCCCATATATGTGACAAGTCAGTCAACATCTCCGCACAATAATTCAGACAGTGAGTGACTTTTTTTCATCACAATGCTTATGTGTCTCTGTACAGCTAGCTTTGCTAACATCACGT
>NW_006800707.1:120842-131684 GCF_000485575.1 Poecilia formosa | reverse complement strand
TATATTGGCCTTCAGTAATCACTAGATTTAAATAGAGAAGATGGGCACATCCTGACGCAATAGTTCACACTACACGATTTTTTTGCCCCTATTTTCTCCTTATGACAATCTTAGAATGTTGGGCGATCCAAGATTGTTGCTGGTGATTTCTTAACTGATCATCCAGCAGTGTGAATCGTCGTGGCTGCTCCGATCTAAATCAGGGGTTTTCCCCAACTGGGAGCTGAACAGTGTGACAGGCAGCCAATCAGAAAGTGCGGATTCTCCTCCCGCTTTCGTCCAGCGGACATTGGAGATGATATGTGGAAACAACATTAATATTTATTCAAGATTTCGTGCAAAGAATATAGAAATGACAATGGGAGGAGTAGGAGCCAAATTGCTACCGCAGTTGATAAACCCGGTAGGTTTTCAGCTGTTCTTCGTAAATGTGACATAAATAGGTTATAATGATTCATTCAGTCAGGATTTTACACTGACTCTATGCATTGCAGGTAGATTCTAGTAAAGCATTGATTAATGCCCGATTTTAAAATTAGTTAACTGGACTTGTAGCCATTATCTTGGCCCCATGTGGCTGGACACCACATGCCTAGTATTCTGCCTAGAAGTCAGAGTACTAGGCATAGCGGTTTGAACCCGATCAAACGGTTATGCCTAGTATTTCTGTCGGCCAATGTGTCTCTCAGGTTTTGAAAATGGGCCGACAACTCATGTTGTGTCCGCTGGACATTACACTAAGGAAATGAGGAAGGGAGGGTCAGTGGAGAGCTTTTTTGAGCCTTTTTTCATTCAGTGTCATCAATAGAAAGAAAAAAGGCAGGAAGAGACGATAAAGCCGATAATTAAAATGAGGTCGATAGGTTTAATTTATCGTGCAATTAATTGTTTTGTCGTTTATCGCGACAGGCCGACGTGTATGTGTACAAGAGGTGTACATATTGAAGTCATTGAATCTATGGACACTTGCAGCTGCATAAACGCAATACGTAGATTCCTTTGCAAAACGAGGTCCAGCAAAAACAAATGCGATCAGATAGGGGCACCCAGTGTTGTGGTCAAGACCACCTAACCCGAAACCAAGGCAAGACCAAGACCAGAGTGTATCGAGACCGAGACAAGACCAAGACTTTTAGGGTCTGAGACCAAGTCAAGACCAAGACCAGCGGCCTTGGTATTACATGACACGATAAAATGTAAAATGTGATCAAAATTGCTTCTCAAATTGATCTGAAAGATCCATATTCCCATAAAAACACCTACATATTAAATACTTAATACATTTTACCAATATTAAATATTCCATCTCTGTGCTACAATCCGCGCTGGTCTCATGCCATCCCTAAAAAGATAACGCCCTGGGCGTATGCCCATATTGCTCATATCAGAAACCACCACTCTCTGCACCATTAAACATAGCAATTGAGGCAATGCCCGTATGGTAAATAACGCTCAGCTATGAACACTGACCAAGGAGCAACAAGCAAGAAGTAACCAAGCACAAGACGCTCACCGTGACTGTTCTCACCCCCTCTCCTGCTACATGAAACCAGGCAGTCTGACACCATGGCAGACATTACAGCTGCCACTTTGAACAAAAACAATCAAAGAGCAATGTGCATGCTCTTTCGTTCTTGTGTTTTAGTTATTTGTTAATGTAAAAAATATCAACGTACATAATTAAACAAAATCATGATGGCTACTGCAGCGTACGCAGAGCATTACAAGAACAAAGAACGGGTGTTCTGTCAGGTCAGATCGTCATACACTTAGCACGAACTCACGGCTATATCTGTCAGACACGTTATTACCATAAGATTTCATTTAATCAGCAACATAGAATCATGACGTAGATCATCATACGCTTTATTAACAGTTGTATGGCATCCTGACTTAGCGGCTAAGTAGGTTAATGAGTGTTACACGGGCGTGTGCTGTCGTTGACTGCAGCTGCAGCCAGACCTGCTTTCAATACACTTTGAAACCACAACGCATGTATATCTATATAGTTATCATTGTAAACAATTTAATGACTTATTTTTGTCATAACTTGTTGCATATGGTGAACTGACAACTCCTCAGACGGTCGGATTTCTTAATGCGCAGGCATGGTACTCACTGCATGTATGCTATTCTGACAGCGTATGGTAATCTCATAGAACAACGGCTCTCAGTGACTCCAGTCCTATCTAATTAGTAAAGAGTCGTTCAGAAAAATCAGACTGTTTCTGAATGTCACAGCGTTAGACATAGCGTTGTCCCATATATGCGACAAGTCAGTCAACATCTCCGCACAATAATTAAGTGCAGTGAGTGACAACTTTTTTTCATCAATATGCTTATGTGTCTCTATACAGCTAGCTTTGCTATACACATACAGCTAACGGAGCTTACCTTTCTTTGAGCTACTTTTCTAAGTGACGAAAAAAGTTAGACGTTGTCCCCACCGTCTGTGACAGCGAAGCACTGCTGAGTTAGCTGTGGCCATCGGATTTCTTATGATTTATGCAGCGCTATTCTATTACTGACTATTAGACCGACATCTTCTGCCGCTGAGAGGAAACCACTGCGCATGTCTTGGAGACGCGTGCGAGTGAAAGGTGGGGAGAGGAGGGGGAGAAACACAATCACGTTATTGCTTGGGTTTTAATCGGTGCGTTTTGCATCCACTGAAAACAACGATGTTAACAAATAAACTGGACAGTATGCTGTACGTTTAGTGATATTTTCACAGTTGCAGTCTTCACTGGTCTTGAAATAAAATGCTGAGTCCTCAGTCCCCGAGTCCGAGACAAGACTGAGACCAAACGCGGTCGAGTCCGAGACGAGACCGAGACCATCAAAAAATGGTCTTAAGACCAAGACCGATCTCGAGTACTACAACACTGGGGGCACCAACTTCATTGCAGCAAGTGTGGAGCTTGGTATGACACAATCGAGTGAAAACCCTCCCAACATTGTCAACTATTTTCACGCTAACCGTTGCACATGCCTCCCATATGGGTGGCATCTGGGAAAGGATGATTGGGGTAACTTGCAGAATACTGGATTCCATGCTCCTGCTGAACAAACACACCCATCTGACACATGAAGTGCGTTGTACCCTAATGGCTGAAGTATCGTTTATAGTCAATGCAAGACCCTTGGTTCCTATCTCAACAGATCCTTCCTCACCATTCCTACTATGTCCTGCAATGATATTGACCCAGAAGCAGCACGGAGAAGGAAGGGCAACTCCCTTGCTCCCTTGTTTTTAACTGTAACAAGGGACAGCTGGGGGACAATCAAGGGGTAGACGGGACAACACGGAGACTCCACAGAACACAGAAATAAACACACAAAAAAACAAAATCACTACAAGATACAGTCTGTCCTCATCATGGACATCAGTTCTTTTTTTAAAAGGTTTTGTTGGCTCTAATGGCCTTTATTTGAAAGTAGTTCAACAGGAAACAGTAATGAGAGAGAGGGAAGACATGTGGCAAATGTCACCAGGCGTTTGTGCGTTTTGCATCCAAAACTGGATGCAAACCACCGCGGTGGTCGCAGGAACCGCCATGAGGACTAAGGCCTCAATACGTGGGTCGTGCTTTGCCTCTACGCCACCACAGCACCCCCCTGAGAGTTCTGATCAACATTCATGTGACTCCCATATTGTGAAGTGTCTGGAAATAAATGTAAAATTAAAAACATATATATAAATATTCAAATTATTCTCTTTCACTCAGTGCATAAGACAACCAGCCATTGAGGAATCAGGAATCAACGTAGTGAATGAACATGATGCATACCGGCTTCATCCCGTCCGACCTCATTGAAGATCCCTAAAATAATTGTTTTTACAGCATTTCACAGAAAGCACAGACTTTTTCGTTCACGTTGGTTTCAGCGGCTGTGCAGATCTTCTTCTGGAGTTTAATGACGGTTGCCTGATCAACTATCTTCATAGTCGATCAGGCAACCGCCATTAAACTCATTACTGCGACCCACTGGACTGGAGTCTGAACAGAAAGTTGACAGAAAAAAAAAATCTAGAAGATTTGTTTTTTTAAAAAATTACATGACAATATATTTTATTTTTATTATAATTAACTACTAATATGTTTTTAATTGTATAGATGTTCATTTACTCAATTCTACTTTGAGCTGTCTTCTTTTTAGTTTATACAGAATATAATAAATATAATTGATCATATCCAAGTTATATTTATTGCTTAACTAACACTAACAACAAAAAAGAATAAAAATGCTTATGCTCTATCAGAAGGTATCACATATTTTCAACTATTTTGTTCTTCAATTAAAACTCAAGAGTTAAGCAACTAATTGTATCTACCAGGGGTCCCCAAAGTCGGTCCTCGAGGCCCTTCATCCTCCATGTTTTAGTTCTCTCCTTGGTTTAATGCACCTGGATCATATGATGGCTCGTTAGAAGGCCTAAGAGGAACAATGAAAAGCTGAAAAGGTTGTAACTATCACCAGGGAGAGAACTAAAACATGCAGGATGCCGGGCCTCAAGGACCGACTTTGGACACCCCAGAATATACTAATAAACTATCTGTAGTTTCTTCAGCCCTGTATTGTGGTATTGAATTCATACTGCTTCTACAATATGACTTGACTCTGGGTCATTGAAGAAATCAGTGAACATTAACATTTAGTTTGAATATTGTTCACAAAAATATTTTTTGTACATTGAACCACTCTGGAACACGTTTTTTTTCTTATTTTTGATTAAGTTACGTAATCTACAGATGGGTGGTATGTCAGTCACTCAGTAAGTATGTAATCATGCATATTCTGCTTTTATATTATCAATTCAATCAAAACTAAGTTTTTCAGTGCTCCTAACACACCTGTAAGATTTATTTTACCAGATAAGATAGATCATTGTTTGAATATTCTTTCTCCAATCATACTTCTTCATGGCATTCTTCTATAACTATAACACTTGTTTGAGTGTTTCAAAGGAAACTGGGAATGTTTAATCACAAAGTCCAGATTCTGAGGTGATTTCAGAAGAGTCAACAACAATTTAGTATGCCATGAACATCTGGCTATGGTACTAAAATGACCAATATTTTACATGTGCAAATGATTGGAACTTTGTCACATGATGGCACAACCAAGCTCAGCGTTTTCACGTTGGCAGAAACACTTCTCTTGGAAATGTGTACAGCGGTGGCTCTGTCTGCATTCCACCACACAATCTTGGATGAGTTTGACAGACGTGTAATGTTGACAATACATCATCAGATTTACCCTGAAAATTGTACTTTGATATGCACACTTGGTTACATCCCTAAGGTGAGCTAAGTGTGGTCAAGCGCTGGATGGTGACTCACTCTGTATTTGTTTCATTTGTATGACTTTGTAACATTTAAACATTTTTGGCTTTAATGCCTGCTTTATATTTAACCAAGTCTCATTATTTCTCAAGATAACACTGAGAGGTTTTGGTCGGGTTCTGGAACTGGTAAACCGACCTGGATGGTGTACAGAAGGTAAAATGGGTGAACTACAACAAGGTAGTCACAAAGGCCTGCACTCAATAGATTTGCATTTGCATGGCTCTCAGCAACTTCTTTTAAATATGAAAAGCTCTCCTAGGCCCAAGGGGAGGGAAGTGATGGGGCAACACGTACACACAAAGGTTCTGTCGGTTCTTTGCAGTTCCCTACAATTTCCCACTCTGACAAAAAACCCTGCTGATAGCCCTCAAACTCTAAGCGCATGGCAACGCTAGGTGTCAATAGCTGTTGAAAATCCCACTTTTCATGCAGTGTGGATTAGGGCTGGGCAATGTATCGAGGAAACTCGATGTATCGTGGGTTTTTCAATTAATGATGGTTAAAATGGCTCTATTGCAACCATCGATTATAAATTGTCGTTAAAACAAGGTTTATCCGACACACTATGAAATGCATCATGAGTCCCTCCCCCGGACTCGTGACGACGGAGTGCTGGGTGTGGCCTGCAGACATTTTGGGGAAGTGAGAAACTAAAACACACACAGAGGTCATTGTGAGTGTGTGTGTTACTGTGTATTATGCTGCTGTTCCTGACCGCCTGGAGATCAAAGCGTCCCCACGCTCAGCTTCATACAGGACTGCCAGTGCTGACAGCTGCTGATACTGCTGCACTGTGGTTGTGGACACCTCAAACGCCCCAGACCCGTACTTCAGGGTATTGGTTAAGTGGCACAACTCTGCCTCACCTGCTGGAAGCAGCCAATCGTGTTGAGGCTCATGGACTAGCTGGCTAATACTAAAGCAGGGAGACATTTGGAGGCTGGCGACAAACTGTGAGCTAGCAGATAAGTTGATTATTTTTGTTGGCAAAAAACAACAAAAATCATTAAAAAGAAGTAACATGAAGGAGGAGTGGGATGAATGATGAGATAGAGGTAGAAGGAAAGGCTGGTAAGATGATGGGAAGAGTGAAGGGTAATGAAGCGGGATGAGATGAATGATAGAAGAATGTGAAAGAGGTGGATGTAGAAAGATAAAGGACCAAGAAAACAGGAGGGAGAGAGAAAAAAGAAATAGCTTTTCAGACGGTGCAAGGACAAGCTGGCTGGAGAAAAACGGGTTACTGATTTTACACACACACACATGCACACAAATATTTTGAGCCTTTTCACACTGCTTTAATGAAGCTGTCAAGATGAAAAATGAGCTAGTCATATCTAATAACGCAGGAAGTTAGGAAGCAAACTTTTTATGCAGAACTGTAAAGGAAAGTGGATTGTGTGCTGATTAGAGAGAGCAGAGGAGACGTCCAGTGTTTGTCAGGAGTTCAGTCATGAATTTTGTTGCTGTAGTTCCCTGAAAAGACAAGACATTTACCAAATTATTAAAAGATTTTATAATGTAAAGTCATACTTATTATATTACTTTGGTCACATTTCTGCTGCTAACAGTACCAAATACATTGTGAAAGAAACATGTTTACAGGTGTTGCATGTCAAAACCAATTATTTAATCTGAAAGAACATAAAGAGAACTTTCAAACAATACCAAAATGTATGCTGATGAATTTGTAACTTATTTATTTTATTAACTGGCAATTTAGATGTGTGATGCTGTTTCATGTTGGGGAGTTGAGTTGAAGCTGTGAGGCGCAACCAAGTTCATGACTGATCAACGGAGGAAGGAGCAGAAAGGTCCTGGATCAGTTCCATCCTCACGGTTTTGTTCTGTTTGGTAATGTGAAGAACAAGGGCAAATATGGAGCTCACTGCTGCCCCCTGTCAGCATGGCATGGGGGCCTCGTCATGTGTATCTTCACTACACATTTATAACTGATTAAAAAGACTAAAAAAGTCACACATATCCATTTAATATATTAGAAAGAGTGCTTCGTTCACCATGTGTGCCAGCTGTTATGCATTTTTGCCTTGTGCAAAGTAAATGGAACCTGAAAGGTTTTTCAGGTGTGTTGGACTTTGCACACCTGAAAAGTCCAAATTGCTAATTAAAACTCAGGAAGACAATTGTGAGTTAAAGCACTTAGACAAAGATAAAATCTATTACCTTAATTTTGGTAATTTCATCTCACCCAACTTAACTGTCAACCATCAGAAGTGTGAGCGCAGATGTTAGTCCTCCAACCATGACTATATTTTATATTTTATCTAAAGCCATATTGGTTTTAGAGGGTCTGCTTTGTGAGAAACACAATTTTTTAGACTTGAGTCTGGTTTCATTAATTTCTGTGGATTAATCTTCCTTGAAACTTGGATATTCCTAGTTTCCAGAGAACTACCTCCAGTCTAAGGAAGCTTAAAGAACTGTAACAAATGTAACACTCCTGTATTTTGGGTCTGAGCATAAATTGAATGTGCCATTGTAAAAATGTCAAAAGCTCCCTAGTTCACATTTGAAGCACAGCAACAAGTTAGCTTTTCTGTCCATTTCTATTGAATTATAATTCACGTATCAGCTTCACAGGTTTTCTGGTTACTCGAACAGAAATCCAGACTTCAACAGCACATCAAGAAGTGCCATAAACTGTTAAACCAATTATGGAACTGGATTGGTTTAATCAAAGGTTTTTAATCGGTCAAGATCAGAGCAATATCAATACCTGCATCTCATACTTGCATTGTTTCCTGTGAATATTCTGTAGATGGTCATCAATTTTAAATTATGCATGATTAAGGTGAAAGTGATACCAGCTTTGGAGGTGATGAAAGATAATCTAATTGGTTTAAATGAATTTTGTTAAATGTGAATCCCTGCTCCCTCTGGCTGCTGGTTACAGATTTCTTCAGTATGTATATGTGTGCACGTATCCATGCTTCTTTAATGCATTGGAATTTTTTGCTTTTGCTTTTGCATTTCAGTAGTTGAAAGTCCTGACAAGTTGGTGTTAAATGCAAAGATGATAATAAAGATGGTCAGAAAATACATACCTATGTGTGAATTGTTTAAGAAGTTATTGCAGTTTAAGGTTTTGGTTTTTAAAAAGACTAGTATGCACACTAAGACGTTACAGTGAGTATTTGGATGTCTTGTGGTAATAAAGAGTGTCATTGTTTTGCTGATATCTTGGTTTAATAGTAGATGTTAGCCTCCAGCTTTCACAGCAGTGGCCTGTGGGAGAAACCTGAGCACCAGAATGAATAACAAAACTTATCCAATGCGTGGATGTGCAGAACCAGAACTACGGCATCTGTGAAAGCCCAATGTTAGTGTGCACAGTCAATACTCTACGTCCCCTTTCTTTAGCTCATGCCTATTATCATGAAACATTAAGAAGTCAAATTATGCCATAATTTCAACAGTAGCATGACAACCACATTCCATAGTATAGTATCTGGACCTGAAATAAGAACATTCATCATAACCATCATAACCATGACCTTAAATACAAGTAAAATAAAGACTAGGATGAACCTTTTTTCTCTTTTGTTTTTTAAACTAGTCATAACAATATTAATGATGCAGCCACATTGTAGAGCTGTAACAGCAAATTTACTCGGTCACAACACTTAGTCCAATTATTTAGGATTTGGTTTACTGACACGGTCTGAGCGTGCTCTGTAGAGATTGTTTATCATGGTCAAGGACAAATCAGTAATTGGAATTTGGACCCCACAATGCTCAGAGTCCATTTTCTGTTGTGTTTGTCCAGTAATGGCGATGGGCTTGTCTGAGGTAGGGCCAGCATCCTGATACTGAGTCATTTGGATCAAGCTGAGTTGGAGGAGGCTCAGCCACAGGTTAAATGTGTTTCCTGTTCTTCCAATAGCAGGGGTGGTTAATCCTGGTCCTCGAGGGCCGGGGTCCTGCAACTCTTAGACGTCTCCCTGGTCCAACACACTTGAATCCAACAGCTTAATCACCTCTGAAGTGAAGTCAAGGTGCCCAGAGTTCTGCTAATGACCTCATTGTTTGACTCAGGTGTGTTGAAGTAGAGATACAGCTAATGGTTGCAGGAGACTGGCCCTCCAGGCCTGGAGTTGCCCACCCCTGACCTATAGGTTTGTCCTTCTGACTGAACCAAATAAGACCTGGACTCATTGCACATTTCTTTGATGGATCCCATGCGGTCATAACCTTTTGGTGTTTGTAGCCTGATGACTTGTCCTTTCTTTAGTGGCTGAAGAGGTCGACTCATCCTGTCATAATACACCTTCTGTGCCAATCTGTTGTTGAGAAGTTGAGCACTGATGTCCTCAGGATTACACTTATCTGGTGCTACCAGTTCCTTTGAGAGCGGAAGCGTAGTTCGTGTTTGTTGCGACATAAGTCATTGCGCTGGAGATCCGAGTATGGTGTCACAAAGTACATTCCTCATGTTCAACAGGTTGAGAAAATGTCAGTCTTGTCTCTGTAAGATTTCTCCATAAGGCTCTTAACACTACATACAGCTCTCTTAGCTAATCCATTGAACTGAGGGTTTTCAGGGTTACTCATGACCTGAGTGAAGTCTCACCGTTTGGCAAAGTCTTTAAAACTTTGGCTTGTAAAACTGCCTGCCTTTGTCTGATATCAGAGTGTGAGGTGCTCCATGGACTGCAAAATGATATTTCAGCTTGCCAATGACTGCAACAGATGGGAGATCGCGAAGCAGATCAGCCTGAATAAGAGTAGAGAAGTACCAGACCTGCTTGTTGCACCATTCAAAGGAATCAGTAGCTACTGTGGACTGGGGTAGCTGTGGAAAAGAGTGCAAATGCAGTGGCTCCTTCTGCTGATGCAGTTTAGTACTATTACATACAGAGCATCTCTGTACTTCCTCATCAGTGTCTCTTGTCATTGTGGGCCAGAACACTATGCTTCTCACCTTGCGCTTGGTGTCCTCTGCTCCTGGGTGTCCTCTGTGAAGTATGCCCACAAATGTCTTCTGTAATGAGAGGGAGATTACAATTTTCTGTCCCTTCATCACAATGCCCTCTGTATTGTGATGTAGATGGCATTGTGATGTTCATGCCAATAGGTAAATAAGGACGTACTGTATGTGGGAGAGTGGGCTGTTTGGTGAACCATCCATGTTTGTTGGTGCTGCTGAGTGTCTGGAGAGTCATATCTGTGGCTGTGTGCTCCTTTAAGTCCCACTCACAGACATTACATTAAAATCATCCACTTCAACTGCAAGCTGGGTGTAGACCTCCTCGGTGCTCTTGACAATGTGTCGGCTAGGTGCATTTGTTTGCCGCTCTTGTATACAAGGCTAATGTATTTTTGAAGCTTCATCATTATTCTTTGCAGTCCTGCAGGTGCTGCATAAATAGACTTTTTTATTATTGTCACAAGAGGCTGATGATCAGTTTCAACAGTTATTTGTTTGCCATAAATTTTGAGCATGCAAAAACAACAGCCAGCGGCTCTTTTT
>NW_006800707.1:110859-119741 GCF_000485575.1 Poecilia formosa | reverse complement strand
CATGTCACTTATTGCCTTTGTTTTTGATGGGTCTGCTTTCAAACCTTGAGCAGTGAACACATGTCCAAAATAACTGACTTGATTCAGTCTGAACTTGCATTTAAGAGGGTTGAGTCTTAGGTTTACCTCTCTGGCTTGGTCGAGTACTTTTCGTAGGTTGGCATTATGCTCCTCAATGTCCTTGCCACCAATTAGTATGTCGTCCACAATAATGGCACAGGGGTATCCAGCAAAAATTTGTTCCATGGTGCGCTTGAACACCCCACTCGCAGAGCTAATCCCAAATGGTATACGTAGAAACCTGTAACGACCAAAGCAGGTGCTGAAAGTTTTGAGCAGGATGACTTGCGGTCCAGTGAAATCTGCCAGAAGGAGTTCTTAGCATCTAAAACTGAAATTACAATAGCATTAGACATCTGTGATGCAACATCAAATACTGTTTGCAATGGGTGATGTGGTCTTTTCAGAGCAGTATTGAGGTCTTTGGGATTGATGTATATTCTGATCTCTTGTTTGTCTTTTTTGTTGGTGGGAACCATGGATGATACCCAATCAGTTGGATCAAATACTGGTGTGATTACACCTAATACCAGTCTAATTCAGCTTTGACCCTGTTTTTCATGGCTACCGGGATGATGTGAGCAAGGCGGATTACTGGTTTCACCTCTGGGTCAAGAATCATTGAGTAGGTAACTGGGAGCTTACCCAACTCATTTGAGAACCGATCACTATATTCACATTAAATTTGCTGAGTGAAATTTTCAGGTGTATTGTCACTAACCTGGTGGACTTCTGTGCCGAGTGTCACAAGTCTCATTTCCAGTGAGGCATTTAGTCTGAATAGAGGTAATGCAGTCTCAATGCTTGCTTTTGTGACAGGGTGATCCTCAGAGGCACTAACTCCTTTGACGTTCTTTCATCCTGAAGTCAAGCTCCCTCATCGCTCAGAAGGTCTTTGTGGTCATGTCTCTATGACAGCCTATCACTTCTAATTTACTAGCCCATCAGTGGAATCAGGAAAATTGATGGCACACAGTACGATAACTACAGCCAGTTTGCTGAAGGGATGGAAACAGGCTGGAACTGGGGAGCTAAGTTTATGTGTCAGCATGTGTTTGAATGACTTAAGTCTCATAGTTTCATAAAAAGCTTCCTACCTCTTAATTGAAACCATGGTCCTCTGTTACACTCTGATGAGAGCTTTAGGGTTCAGGTGAGTTCCAGTTTTGCCTTGAGACTCTTCAGCATGCAGCCTGAGGAAAACCCAGGATCAAGCCGGTGGCATTGAGTGCTAAAGACGCTTTTCCTTCAGGGACTACCGCCGCATGGTCGCTCCTGCTATGATCAGCCTGTGTCAACATGTCGATCTGAAGCGAGCCCGGACCTGCAGAGCAAACAAACCTTCTTCCAGGGTGCCACTGGCTCATGTTGTTCTATTGTTTTCTCCCCTCATGCTCTCTTTGTGGCAGGGACATTGCATGCTTGTAGAGACTGAGAACAGAGCTGGCCAGCCTTTCAGCCCTGCATCCCAGCCTGAACTGTCAAGGGGTTTAAACCGACTTACAACCAACAGAGGCAGAAATGGGTTAGAATAGCTGCCACTGGTGAAGAATAGTAAGGAAGTGAGAGGAGGTGAAAGGTTGTCTTGCATCACATGCAAGGTTGATAGGTTCGTGGTCGTGCACTGAGGATAGGAGTCAATGTTTGTGTGATTTGTTAAGGACATCTTCAAAGTGCCTTTGGGGAACAGATGGGGATAATATCTGCCTGCCAGGCAGTGACGTGCAGTTTTAGAAAGATATGTTTGTAAAATTTGTACTTTTTGTCATTTATGAACAATTTTATGCAATTAAAATAGAATATCAGAAACACAAAGAGTGACACAAGCATGCTGTGCAGGTTCACTTTTCATGCTGAAAGTCATCAGTCCTGAAACAAAACTGATTTTACATCTATCAAATATTTTCTATTATTAAATTTCATTTGAAACTATTTTTATTTTTCAGTCAGTTCTTAACTATAAACTATTGTAAAAAATACAAAAACTTTGAGATTACTATACTGTTACGGTCAAAACCAGTTACCATGTCACTGTCATTTTTTTGTGTGTGTGCTTTTTTCATTATTATGAAGTGAAAGGAAACAAAGACTATTTGCTTTGAATAGTCTCTGTGAAAATATGCCATGATAATAAAATTGCCTGCCTTGTATTGAAAGGCACTAACAAATAAAATAATCGAACCTGATGAAGTCAACATGCTCTGGTGTTCATCAGGAGGATTCACAGCACATTGCTTATGTCAGCAAGTCACCTTGTCGTTTTCCACTGCTTGTTGTCCGTTTGCAGCAGCTCAAAGTGTGATATGAAGAGTTTCATGTGTTTATAGGCTTATGGACCATTTCATACGGGAACCCAGATATAATATTCTTCTAGAGAGTTCGATACTTCTGAAGATATTATCTTCTGAACTTTGCCCAGTGTTTTCTTCCAATTCCACTTACTCATATTCCCTTCCTCATGGATTTTTTTTAGTTTGTAAATTCATATTATTTTTTATATGTGTGAAATATACTCTTCCTTTCAGTTGTCTTCATACGTACAGTGTGAACCTTTTCTAAATTATTTATTTTTTATTGTTTCAGACAATATAACAGGAGGACAGGCCTCAGCTCCAGATTTGGATGCAGCTTCCCAGAATCTCCCAGTGAGCCTCTTCCTCCTCCTGACATCGTCTTCTTCACTGTCTCCTCATCTTTTATATACTCAAATTATAGGAATATTTTTTCATGATTCCTCGAACATGGGCTGAATATCTGCTTGTTTGTTGTTCTAATAAATATTTTGTCCCTGTTTATTTTGTAAGATTTGAGTTTACAATCTGATGATAAGAGAAAATAAGTCTGGTGAGTAGTAAGTATTATAAATAAATCCTCCAGTAGTAAAGCACCAACTCTGGCTCCATAAAGGTTGATAAATATGAAATAATTATATTTTAATATTTGTTGCTTATAAATCCAGAGCAAAGAATAATGGAAAAAATCAACTCAAAAGTTGTTCATTATGTTTAGTGAGTGAGACCAATAATTTACAGTCAAATAGTCTCATGAAGGGGGCAAAGGCTTTCATTTCTTAATGGACAGTCATACTGCACTGATAAAAGTGTGAAAAATTATGAGGTGGTAAACCATGGAAGAGGATTATGTTACATGGCCCTCATGTTATGTTACATGAGGGCCACTGATGCACACATCAGCTGCACTTCAGCGCCAACTGATGTGCAAGATTATTATTTTAGATTAAAGTCAGAATTCTGAGAAAAAAGCTGTAGTTTTGAGATTAGAGTCAGAATACAACTTTTTTCCGTGGCCCTAATCCTCTTCCCTAAATATTTATTTAGTTAAAATTTCTAATAACATTGGCACATTATTTCAGACATTTCCTACTTTGAAATAGATACACTTTATTGCATATTGTGGATAATCATACTTTTCTGCATTGTTTTTTCTTGCCATTGGTTTCCACCCGTTTTGTTGTTTTGCGAAAAAAAAAACTTACATAAAAAACGATCGGGTCTGAATGACTGGCAGAATGTTCTAGTCACAATTTGAGGGTTTTTTTTTAAGCCAGAGCAGATCAAAGACTCAAAGTTGTGACCAATTGGGCAGACTGGCCCTTTAGCCATTTACTGACTCGGAAGCTGCATTTAGAAGCCGTTAGTTTCATGTACAAAACAAAGTCAGTATAAGGCTTTCTGTGTGAAGGTATCATGATCAAATTAATTGCATGTCGCTATGGACGAGTTTACAACACAGTGTGCCGGACAGAGAGAACTTCCAGTCAGACCACTTGACAAAAATGAAATCATGAAAATCGAAACTGAACGCTCACGCTTGTTATCAGCTTTTTCTATTTCTGTTTTGTGCACTAAATGGGAAACTGGATAACGAGACTGCCAGGTATTTTTGCCACAAAGCCCAAAAAAGGACTACATGACACAGAAACAAAAGGAGTAAACATATGGAACTCTAATGGTCTTCAGAGGTTTAATACACATTCTATATATATATTTTAAATGTCTGCCTTTATGGTATCCGGGGCTAGTAAAAAAAAAAAATCAACATGTGGGGTTTCAGTCCAGAATGCTCACGTCCAACAACACCCACAGCTCTGAATGTATTTCAGGAGATTAATCCCAGTTCCTAGTCCTCTGCACCCACAACATGATGATACCCCCACCATATTTCTCTAAAGTGTGGAAGATGACTGGAACACCTTCCCTTATACACCATGTACACCATGCTTGCTGTGTCTCCTTAAAGGCTTGTTGCTATATTTAACCAGAACTCTTTATGGCTTCTCTAAACATAAAAGAAGGAAACTACAGTTTGTGGTTGTAAGGTGGTAAAATGCTAAAAGATCTTTACTTTCTGCAAGACACTGTAATCTTAAGGCTTTCTCTTTGTGAGGTGGCCATGTTCAGGAAGTGATGGAACTTCCCTTTTCAGTTTTCTGAGCAGCAACTGTGCCAGATGTTTTTTTTTCCAGCTTATCTAAGTTAAACATCAGCCCAGCTCAGAATTGTCTCCACCTTGCAATAACTTCCCGGCAGGGGACAGAAAAGCAGGTTGTCTTTTTGCTGTTTTCATCCTCTGCTCATTTCATATAGAAAGGGAGAAAACAGAAAGAAAAGTAATAATAATAAAAAGGTAACAGCTAAACAAGGAGTGTCCCTGTTTCTATTTTACATTTGCCTTATTTATTTGACTAAATTTGTATATATTCTTTTCTTATATTTGATACTTGAAGATAATATGTTTTTATGTTTCTTTTTAAGTGGCTTTCTTGCAGACAGCAAAGTACTTTTTTTATTCTACAAAAAATGTCTTTTCACTGTGCTTATGACAATAAATGTTAATCTTGAACTTGACCACACTCATAAATTATTCAGAGGGTGTGACACTGTGAGGTTAGATTATTTATTTAACACAATATCAGCCCATTCATTTTCTTCCCTTGTTTTTCTTGACCTAAAAATCTGTGATAGACATAAAATTCTCTAAGCTGTTTGTGCAAGAACTCAATCATTTCTGGTCAATGCTTCCACCCAAATGGGCAAACTTTTACTGCATTACTTGTTAAAGAGAATTTCCATATTAAATAGCCAGAAATCAAAAACAGCAGAACAGTTGTGGAAAATACAATCTCTGAGCTAATAAATGAAATAAAACATTTCTGAGCATGTTTTGCCCTGAGCAGCAGGAGAAAGTATTCAGAACCTGCACTGAAACTCATCTGCTGAACATTACCTGCATCCTCACACAAGTTGGGGCTTGTGCAGTTTCTACAGTAGGAAACAGAGTATAAAATATGAAGTCAATACACACTACACACACATGCACCTGCACACGTTAGAGTGGCTATCTTTGTGGGGAGTTTCCATTGACTTCCATTCATACAGCCTAAACCTTACCCTTACCCTATCCATTGCATACCTAACCCTTACACTGACCAAAACTCAATTCACACCTTAGTCCTAAATCTAACCCCTGATCCAAACACAGCGTTTCTCCTTGTGGGGACCAGGCTTCAGTCCCCACAAGGAGCAGTGGACCCCACAACATGTGTCAGGAAAATGGTCCCCACAAGGTATTACAAACAAACATCACACACCCGCGCGAGCGTGCACACACACACACACACATCATCATCATCATCATCAGCTGCTGCTGCTGCTCTTCTTCAATGACCTGTATACCTAAAAGAGTCTGAGTCATAAAACAAATCTTTAATGTTAGCATTCACTAGTTGGAAATTGAAGGGCATGTCTGTAGAAGGCTGTTCCATTCTGATCCTTCACTGCCACCTGGTGGTAATATCCTGAAACTTCATGTAGTTTTAGTTGTGTTAGAAAATTGGTATTTTATGTGTTAAATGTCCACACATACACAAAACAGGAATATGATATTTATTCAGGATTTTAAAGTCATTAGGTAAAATAATATAGATCTTTCAGTATTTTTCATTGGTGAAAAATTAAAAGGGGGTCTTGTTCTTCAAACAAAAAGAAAAAAATAAATATGGGTTATGGTTTCTCCATAACCCACACTCTTAAGCCTCTATTAGATCAAAGAGCAGTGTGGTTTTCATCCTGGTCGTGGAACACTGGACCAGATCTACACCCTCAGCAGGTTTCTGAAGGATGTGTGGGAGTTCACCCAACCAGTCCACGTGTTTTGTGAACTTGGAGAAGCTGTTCGACCATGTCCCTGGGGGTGTTTCAGGGGTATTGGGAACCAGTCCCTGTATGACTGGTATCAGAGTCTGTCACTGATTCTGTTAATTATTTTTTATGGACAGAAATTCCATGAAATAATGGAATTATTTTATCAACACCATGACAAGGTGTTGATTGGATCTGTTTTAGTATGGCATTTCTGCTTTTTGCAGATGATGTGGTCCTACTTGCTTCATCAGGCCGTGATCTACAGCTTTCACTGGAGTGGTTCACAGCTGAGTGCAAAGTGGCCCGGATGACGATCAGTGTCTCCAAATCCAAGGACATGATCTTGAGCTGGAGAAGGGTAGAGTGCCTTCTCCAGGTCGGGGAGGATGTCCTGCCCCAAGTGGAGGAGTTTAAGTATCTGGGGTTCTTATTAACGAATGAGAAAAATAGAGCAGGAGCTCAACAAGCGGATTGATGCAGCATCTGCAGTGAAGTAGATGCTGTACTGGTCTGTTATGGTGAAGAGAGAGCTGAGTCAAAAGGCGAAGCTCTTGATTTAGTGGTCATTCTACATTCCTAACCTCATCTATGGTCATGAGCTTTGGGTCATGACCAAAAGAACAAATTCTTGCATAGAAGATACATTGTAAGGACAATTTTTCTAAAGAATACTGCACTGTGGAGGTTGAGTGCTAACACAGCCTGGGCCCCATGATAAGCAATGATATTTTTGTGAAGAGTTAGGATAAGAAGTTGGGGATGACGAAAAGGGAAGCCCATGGCTGGGCGATGTATCGAGTACACTCGATGTATCGTGAGATTTTCAATTTACGATTGTTAAAATGGCTCTATCACAACCATCAAGTATAAATTATCATTAAAATAATAAGCTTTCGCCATCTAATTCACTGTGAGCATGGTTTATCCGACACCCTACAAATGCATCACTCCCCTTCCCAACCTGAAAATGTTTGAAAAATCACGCTGCCCGGAGAAAACAACTAACATGACAGAGAGTCCTCCCCACTCCATCATTGGTCTTCAGTACGCTCCCGGTTCCGCGCAACCACCATCCGAGAGACAGTAAGCTTATCCCTCAAATCAAGATCTCTCAACTCCGGTCCCTACTAATATCTCCCTTCTCCGAACAGCCAACCCGATCTCTGGAGCACAATCTGATTTAATTTTTTGCAAAGAACCTCCATTAAACTTTCACTGATCAGTATTCTCTGGTTTTATGTGTGAACTTGCATGTGGGTCAAGAAACTAAAATCCAGCATGACTTTAACACTGCAACTGGAAGACATTTCAAATATCCAAAATAAATAAACAAAACGACAAATAAAATTAATTTTGAAGTCTTTGTAAATAAAATTGTCCTTCAAAAAAAGGTTTAGTTGAGACCAAAGCACCAACCTGAAAGCTTTTATCAGTTTTTGGTCAAAAGAGAGAGAGAAATAAACAGAGAAACGATAAATCATGCCAATGCAAATTATTGAATTTGTTTTAATTTATCGTGAGCACGGAGCTCGGACATTGTGCGCGTTGAAGCGGACACGCAGCGGCACGCGCCGACCCCGCCGCATGCGCAGCGTGTCGCAGCGCCTCGTGCACCTCTGGATCTTTGCAACTCGGTGCGGATCACGCGCGCCGCTCTCCCAGGCGGCTCCAATGTAAACCTTAACTATAAACGCCACACCGCTGCCTTGGCTCAAAACCGCGACTATAACTGAGCCTTCCATAGAGAAAAAAGGAGATGTAAGCTCGGCAGCTGGGCTGATACAGTTTATAATCAGTCTACAGTTAACTCACACTTTGTGAATAACACAGTTGCTGCCTCCTGGCTACCTGGCTGGGCTGGCAGTTTTGGCGGGTCTGAATCGCTGCCAACAAAAAACTCCACTTCCAGTGATTCTTGAGAATAGGGACAAAACAGGTCCTATGGATAAAGCACAAAATTTGAATAAAATATACACAAAATATAATTTTTTCAAATATCTGACTAAACTATCGTGGGACTATTTTGCACGTACAAAATGGGTAAGTTATGACTTAAATAATACCGGTGTTCTATCAGAATAGCATACATGCAGTGAGTTCCATGCCCGCGCATGCGCATTAAGAAGTCCGACCGTCAGTGGAGTTGTCAGTTCAGGCAACAAGTTATGACGAAAATAAGTCATTAAATTGTTAATAATATGATAACTAGATAAATATACATGTGTTGTCGTGGTTTCAAAGTGTATTTAAAGCAGGTCTGGCTGCAGCTGCAGTCAACTACAACACACCGTGTAAAACTCATTAACTGCTAAGTCAGGATGCCATACAAGTGTTAATAACAAAGTGTATGATGATCTACGTCATGATCCTATGTTGATGATTAAATAAAATCATATGGTAATGACTGTGTATAGATGTCTGAGCTAAGCGTATGACTATCTGACAATGTATGCTGATCTGACAGGACAGCGGCTTGTGAAAATCTGCCTTCAGAAAAATGCTTAGTGATGGTGCAGTGACATTACCTCAGAAGCTAATATCTACTGTCTTCCACTATTGGGGGTGCAGCCAATCAGCACAAAGGAAAATAAATGGCACTCCTGGGTTGGCTGCTTTGCAAGCACCAGCTAATAATAAGTAAACCATTGCACCCAGGTA
>NW_006800707.1:102361-110849 GCF_000485575.1 Poecilia formosa | reverse complement strand
TTTAAATTGGCTAATCAGCCACAGCTGTGTTCATGAGAGGAGAGGCTTTTTAAGGAGAAATAAATATGAAGCCTGAAAACCTAAAATCTTAACGGATGTGCAATTAATTCATTTTAATGTATTTTACATCAATTGCATTTCTTCACATGTATCAAGTTTTTAATTTTACTCACTAGTTTGTCACCACCTTCAGTTCTGTGTCAACTCCATCAGATGGACTTTTTGTTGTTTTTTGTTTTAAATATTTTGTTTCTTGAGAAGCATGTGTCTGTAAAATGAGTAAAAATATCACTAATAGGGTATTTTAAAAATCATTTTATATTTATTTTTGTCAGATGGTGATGACAAAGTTCTGGGTCAGGTTGATTGAAAATGTAATTTAAAAAAAAAATGTTGCAACTGGGAGCCTGCACCTTAGCATCTTTACATTTCCAAATCATTATTTGTCATATTTGCATACATAAGGTTGAGAAATAATTTAAAAAAAAACATGGGAAAATTAAAACCCATTTTGTCCCTATTCTCAAGAATCACTGCTTCATCCCCAAGACGATGAAGAAAATATGTGTCCAGTTTTTGGCTTTTCCTTGCTCTCTTCTTTCCATCCTTCTCACTTTGCCGCTCCATGGAGCTCCACTCCTCTTAACTTAGTCCGTAAAAATGTTCTAGCTAGTTTTACATCTGTTGCCAAGAGACTGATGATGACGTTGGTGGATGGCTGGTGACAAGTTTTACCCAGAATACACTTGGAGACAATAAGGACGATCCACTTATAATTTTCCGTCTCATAGAGAACACTGTGTTGTGTTTGTCTGGCCCACTTCATATCATTCCAGACAGGCTTTGAGAGCCGAGAGTTGTTGCAGACGAGTTGGAGTTAATGGCATGCCTTTGTTTGGCGTAGGGTCTCTCACCAGGACAGACCACAGCCAAACAATAGTCAAGGATCAGAGGTCATCAGAGGCTGTCTGTCAGAGGGCTCCTGTGTCAGGATTGAGCTAATGGGAGCAAATGAGTGTGGTCTGTCCATCCAGGCTGGGATTGTGTTAAACAGCCAAGACCAGTTTGAAGGTGAAACCTCTCCAAGAGGCTCCAGACCTACAGCTATTGCACTTTTTTCATTATAGGCAGGACTTGATCCAGGCTTTTTGACTGAACAGTGGATCAATGAAGGTAAGTTTTATAGAGCACCAGTCTTAAACTTCCAGAGAAAAACCCACCTGAGCATAGTGTGACTCAAAGGTTCCCAAACTGTGGGGCGCGCCCCCTATTGGGGGCGCCGTGTCATTGCAGGGGGGGCGCGGGAAGCTGTCTGGATGAAAAAAAACAAANGGAGCAGACTCTGGCTGCTGCTGCTGCTCTCTGGCACAGTTTTATCTCACTCATGTGAGGGAGTGGAAAGGTGTAGTTTTTTTTTTCTTAATGAAGATTTTTTTTAATAATCAGAAGAGGAGACTGGGGACAAAAAGAGAAAAAACTTTCTCTCCAGCATAGCTGCTCTGTCAAGCACTTTTACCTCCAGGGGAGCAGAGGGACAATGTTGAAAATGCAGCCAGCAGGGAGCTGGTGAGAGAAATGTGAGGAAAGGAGGAAGAAAGAGAGGCAGAGCGCTGCTTTGATTGAACCCTAACCCAGGTCAGTACCCAGGAAAAACCTCAACAACTGCTAAGTCCTCTTCCTAACTCCTCCTTTGTCGTCTTTCAGTCCTGCTTTTACTTGAACTTTTTTCCGGCTTCTATAATTTTTATGAATACTTTTGTTCATGCTTCGCAAATGCTGTGTGCTCTGTTGGGAGGCTGGATATAAAAGGTTGAGTGGCTGCATGACAGGCAGTCTCCTCACAGCACCAGCTGACCAGCGGCATCCTCTGCTGTGCGTCACATTGGAGCTGTTCAGCAGATGTCCATGTGGGTGCACGCGCTGAGGCAGGATGAACTGTCAGAGCCATGTGGTTAAACAACACAGAGATGGAGCTGGTGTGTTTTGGAGGCTGGCAATTGCTCTCAAGTTTTGTAGAGTAAAGCAAACTTTCTTCCAATAGGAATTAGGAATGTCTTTCTGAGAGATGCTCCATTTGGAATTGTTTTTTCTGGTCAAATGTAGAGAAACACAGTTGATCATAATTTCATGTATTGTTTTATTTGACTCATTAATACGCCTGCTCATTTTTCAAAAACTATGTTTTCCACTTTACAAAGAAACATATCAATTTTAACAGTTTGTTACCAAGTAAACTGTTAAAATGTTATAGCTTCCTCTGAATTAGATTTCTAAAATAAAATTATATTTAACTTCTTTTCACGATTATGCAATTTGGTCCAATGCAAATAAAAGGCGATTTGCTTTGACTGTCAAAACAATATTTAGACACACAACTAAATATTGTCGTCTTTAAGTTCAATTAATGTAGCCCTACAGTGTCTAGAGGGCCACATATAGCTATGGTGAGCCAAATATAGGTCAGAAATTCAGAGCGTCATAAAGTACTAAAAGCAGCATATGTGTTCCTTTGTCTTTAAACACAGGGCAGATGCTAGGAGGCAATTTATTAATCAACTCACCTTAAACTTTAAAGGTGAATTGATTTTCGCAAAATCAAGTTGCTAAAATGGCCCAACTTGATTTTGCTGAGATGGTTTTTTTCGGCTGAAAAAAAGTTATACAAGAAACATTATATAGGTGTGCTGTGGTGGCGCAGGGGCAAAGCACAACCAACCCATGCATTGAGGCCCTAGTCCTCATGGCAGTGGTCACAGGTTCAATTCCTGGCCTGGTGACATTTGCCGCATGTCTTCATCTTTCCTGTCAAACTACTTTCAAATAAAGGCCACTGGAGCCATAAAGAACCCAAAATGTCTTTCAACAATTTAAAAGTGTATCTTAACATTTATTTTTAGAGTAAGAGGTTCTTCAGACAGGGCTGCACAGTGGTGCAGTTGGTAGCACTGTTGCCTTGCAGCAAGAAGGTTCTGGGTTCGATTCCCAGCCCAGTGTCTTTCTGCATGAAGTTTGCATGTTCTCCCTGTGCATGGTGGGTTCTCTGGTTTCCACAGTCCAAAAACATGGCTGTCAGGTTAAGTGGCCTCTCTAAATTGTCCCTAGGTGCAAGTGTGCATGGTTGTCTGTCTCTGTGTTGACCTGTCCAGGGTGACCCTGCCTCTTCCCTGGAATGTTAGCTGGAGATGGGCACCAGCAACCCCCCTGACCCCAGCAAGAGACAAGGATGTACAGAAAATGGATGGATTCTTCAGACATTAGGAAATTTACCCAACAGGTGCATTGTTGGATGTCAAAAGTTCTTCTTTATGGTTGTATCTGGTGCAACTCAGAAAGGTGATTAAGCAAATTCTATCTCAGCCTTCTGGAGTTCATTTATCCCAGTGGCAGGATGACTGCCTTCATTCTTAGAAACCGGGATCCCATGTGCGCCTGCCAGGCTCTCACCCCTGATGGCCCATCTGAGGCTCCATGATCCATCACACAGCGGTCAGCCATGTTTTACTGAAAGGGATCTGAACTTGTTACCTCTGCTGGACTGATGGCCTGAATGTCAAACTCATTTTTCGTTTTTCCTGCTCCCTTTATTTTTCCATCCCCATCCCATCATTGCCTCTGTATTGAAATAATTGGGTCGCACTCAGCGTGACAAGGTTGCCAGTGCGGCCTGTGAATAGAGCCAACTAGCTTGGTGCCGTGATTTCCTGGTGCTGGCTTTCACAGCCTCCCTCAGAGGTCGTGACGGGTCATCATCATGACTGCTGCTTCTCAGCGGTACATTATCTACAGTTGCTCAGCTGGCCCTGAGCTTGGTCTATGGTCTATTCTTCCCCAGAATCTCTGGATGCAGTCTGTTCAACATGGCTCACATTCAACATGGCAGCCTAATGGGCTTTTATTCCTCCAGCAGAATTCAATCACTTGTCTTTCTTTCTGCCTGTCTGCTGAGTGATTCAGAGTTTAATGAGGGAGGTGAGATAAAGGCAAGCTTATGGTTTGTCGGATGACGGAGAGGCTGTGGTTATGGTTTCTGTTGGAGTAGGCACACAATGAGCGCTCATGTGAAATGTGTTTGGTGTTTTTTTTCTTAGCAGAGAAGAAGGAAAAGGTGATGGAGATGTCTGAGAAAATGCCAGGCAGTCTCAGAGAGAAGGGGTCATTAAATTGTCAAAGGATGCAGCTCTTCAAATATTCCTTTTCATTTCAGAGACTTCCACCAGGGAGCTGAGAAAAGAGAAGAGGGGGTGTTTTTGGCAGCATAACCTTCGGCAAGGTTTTAGGATTATAAAACATTCATACTATAATTTCATCATGCGCACCCATACCTGCAGCGCTGTGCATTATTTCAATGGCAAGATGGGATAATCCTCTTACATAAACGCTGCCACTGCTGGTGTAGGAGGGCATCAGACTGGAGGCAAGGAATTTCCTGGCTCACACCAGATCATGGGGTTGTTGTTTTGAGGTTCATGGCGAGTCAAAGTCTACACTATATGTCAGCTGTCAGCTGATGTGTTTGCTTTAGCATCAATGCAGACGTCAGCAGCAATGCAAGATTCTTCTGTCTGACATCACCAACGGCGGTCAGAGTGGAGTTCATCTGCTTTAAACATGCTACCTTACANACTTTTGCGTTCCCTCGCAAAGCCTTTTACATTTCCTCCCTTGCATTTCCGGTTCATTTTGGAGCGGCACTCAAGACAAGACAAACCCACGAAACAGGTAAATTATCTTAATTCAGCATAAATATGGTTTACTTATCAATATTTAGCTTCATTTATAACAACTATGTCAAATATTAATCGTGTCCGATGGAAGAAAAGGCATCTGTTCGCTTGCTTAAAGAAAAGAGTGACAAGGCGGGGAATGCAACGTTAATTTCATTAACGATGATGTAAATTATGTCGTTTACGACCAATTTATTAATGACAATAACTAGACTATACAACTTCATCAGGCTAAAGTGTGCTTTATTACGCTACGTCAGTTGTTTGGAGGTGTCACTATGATTTATAGAACGTATGGGGAGTTATGGCAGGGCTAGGACTGACACCATCTTTCAAAATACACAATAGATTTTTTTTTATTTGGCAGTTAAATGTTCCTGAAACATGAGAATTATCAACGCCAGCAGAACTTTCGTGGCGGTTCGTGCTACGGTCTGATGATGCCTTCGGTTGCTGATGTCACGGTTGCAGATTCATGGCATATGATTACAGCCACCTGGAAAATATGAGATTCGAGATCCAATCACAAGGAAGACTGTCTACCTACACACTACCTTTTCGGACAATATTTGAAGAAATTATATTTTGTCTATATTCTATTGAAATTCTGTAGTAGAACTCGGTACATTATAATATTCTAAAACAATGAAAAGAATACTAGAATAATATATTATGACAATTAAGTATCCAAATAAATGATTATAAAAGTATCAATGCATTGAATTAAAATCATTTTTATATATTTTCAACTCAATTGAAATGGTGTTCAAAGTTTTTGTCAACACCTTCAGACATAAACAGAATGTGAAAAAAAATCAGGCATTATTTTGGGGCACCAGAAAGTCTGAGGACCCCGTGACCACTTCCTGTTTTTCCCTTTACTATAGTGTTTCTCAAGTCCGGTCGAACGCCCCCCTGCCCTGCATGGTTTAGGTGTTTCCCTTCTGCCACATACCTGGTTTGAATCTGTAGGTGGTTAACAGGCTTCTGCAGTCATGCAATCATTTGGATCAGCTGTTCTGGAATAGAGGCACATCTAAAACATGCAGAGCAGGGGGACGTGAGGACTGGAATTGAGAGGCATAGCTTTACTTGGATGGCTGGGCAGCTCTGGTGAGTTTATTTTATCTTTTAGTTGTTTATTTCTGTTGTAGATTCTGCTTTTTCTCTATCTCTTAACTGCTTACACGCGGACGCTGCAGCTTACATAATTTATGGTGCCCCACAGAAAAGTGACATTGAAATAATGAAATACTTATGAGTTTAAACTCCTGTGTTTTTAATTGTGTAGATTGTGAATTTTGAAAGCTTTGTTTGTAAAATATGTATTTATGGACTTATTATACATCTTCCAAATTGTTTTTAGGCATGGAGGACGACCTTGAAGCCTTCCTTCGATCAAGGCATGTTATGGAAGAAGACATAAATCGGATGAAAGCTGATAAGGTGACGCATTCAGTTATAAAGTTTATAGTAATACTAGACCTTGTTTAATTATAAGTGTATACATTTTTGTACAAAAAGTATGTTGGTTCATTGTGTTGTAATGGAAGTAAACTTTTAATATTGTTGTCCCGAAAGGGAAATTCTTTCCCACTGACCACTCCTTCAATCTCAAAGTAAAATGACTATACAGCAGAGGTGGGCAACTCCAGGCCTTGTCCTGAAACTTTTAGATGCATCTCTACTTCAACACACCCGAGTCAAATAATTAAGTCATTAGCAGGACTCTAGAGAACTTGACTGCACTTAGGAGGTGATTCAGCAATGTCAATGAAGTGTGTTGGACCAGGGAGACATCTAAGAACTGCAGGGCACTGGCCCTCGAGGACCAGGATTGCCCACCCCTGCAATACAGCATGATACAAAACATAACACAATCTTATATNAATGCAGACGTCAGCAGCAATGCAAGATTCTTCTGTCTGACATCACCAACGGCGGTCAGAGTGGAGTTCATCTGCTTTAAACATGCTACCTTACAAACAGTATCTATCTTCAGAAGGACATTGGATTGACTGTCATTCTCTTCTAGAGCCTAACCCTAAACCCATCTCAGTGGACTGGGGCCCATTAGGAACTCTGAGGCCTCAACACCTCTCTCAAAAGATAAAATATAAAAATAGTTGTACACACTTAATGTTAACATGGCATATTGATTAATACATGTACAATTATAACAATATGATGAAACAGTTGGACAGGTATTTTAACCTTAGCATTTGTTACATTTAAAAACAAGGAAGGAAATTCCGTGTTCTCATTCCTCTAAAAACAAATGCTATGGTGATTTTAGGAATATTTTTGACCCACATGCAAAACACTCTTAGGAGAAGAAGCAAAATTTGGAGATGTTTAATAAAGTATTGTGCAAGAGATGCACTCAAGAAGAGTGGAATGGATTCACAGTGCTTGGGGAGGGAAGTGTGGCCCTCGGGTTCAGCCCAGGATAGGCCACAGTTCTGGGAAACAGAGGCAGACAGGGAAGCCGAGATCTTCACAACGAGAAAACAGCAGAATACGATGCTTTTACAGTTGAGACGAATGGTGTGAATGTTAACAATGGGGCAGTGGACTAGATCCTCCTGGAAATGAAAGAACAGTCCTTAGGCAGGAACCAGTGAGAATGAGGGCAGCCGTGTGATGAAGATGTTGGAGGGCAGACAGGATATGCAGCATTAGATGGATTGGAAGTAGTCAGTTGTGGATCCTTGACCAGAATCAGAGTGAAAATGGAACGAGGGAAACTCCAGACCCAGAGAGCACTACAGGTAACCTGCATGAAGAAACAATGTTGGTGAGAAACGATGAGGAGCTGCACTCAGAGACACTTAGGCTATTTCACACTGCAGATTGAAGTGACCCAATTCCGATTTTTTTGACATAATGCGACCTTTATCTGATCTTTTCATGACAGTCTGAACAACACAGGTTGGATTCTTTTTGAATACAACCCAGGCCACTTTGGTATCCGATCAGGTCACATCCATCCAAACTGAATGTCATTGAAACTCAAACGTCACTATTCTGTGTCCTGATTCACACAAACGGGAAGAAAAACAACAACCATGATGGACAATAATGAGGATTATGTTGTTAATATGCTGCTCCGGTCGGACAACAACTTCAAATACAGGTCCTTCTCAAAAAATTAGCATATTGTGATAAAGTTCATTATTTTCCATAATGTAATGATAAAAATTAAACTGTCATATATTTTAGATTCATTGCACACCAACTGAAATATTTCTGGTCTTTTATTGTTTTAATTCTGATGATTTTGGCAAACAGCTCATGAAAACCTAAAATCCCTGTCACAAAAAATTTGCATATTTCATCCGACTAATAAAAGAAATGTGTTTTAATACCAAAAAAGTCAACCTTCAAATAATTATGTTCAGCTATGCACTCAGTACTTGGTCAGGAATCCTTTTGCAGCCTTCAATGTGGCATGGAGGCCTCAGCCTGTGGCTCTGCTGAGGTGTTATGGAGCCCAGGATGCTCCGATAGCGGCTTTAAGCTCATCCTGAGTTTTGGGTCTTGCGTCTCTCAACTTTCTCTTCACAATATCCCACAGATTCTCTATGGGGTTCAGGTCAGGAGAGTTGGCAGGCCAACAGTAGCACCATGGTCAGTAATACCAGTGGTTTTGGCCCTGTCAGCAGGTGCCAGGTGATGCTGAAAAATGAAATCTTCATCTCCATAAAGCTTTTCAGCAGATGGAAGCATGAAGTGCTCCAACATCTCCTGATAGCTGCTGCATT
>NW_006800707.1:97487-102334 GCF_000485575.1 Poecilia formosa | reverse complement strand
ATTTTTTGAGACAGGGATTTTGGGTTTTCATGAGCTGTTTGCCAAAAATCATCAAAATTAAAACAATAAAAGACCTGAAATATTGCAGTTGGTGTGCAATGAATCTAAAATATATGACAGTTTAATTTTTATCATTACATTATGGAAAATAATGAACTTTATCACAATATGCTATTTTTTTGAGAAGGACCTGTATGTATAGCTAAGCTCCACCTTTAGCCTCCATGTTTACTTCCGCAAACGCTGAGCACTTCTTCTTCTTTTTATGGTGGTTGGAAGAACACTGAGAACGCTGACGCTATTGCGCCCTCTAGTGCGCATGCGGGACACTTTCAGGTTATTTGCCCGTTTAGACTGAAGAACACATAAAGGTCGCATATGGGTGGCAGTGTGAACAGTCCGGCGACAAATCTGTCTAATTCTATGCTTTGTGCTCCAAGCGACCTCATGCGTTGACATTTTGCATTATATCCTAATAGCACTTTCTGAACCATTTGGAAAAGAGGTTTGTTACCAAAAATGTTTACTATACCCTAATCTGTAATTGCAGTGACTCATTCTAGAATCTAGAATGGTTCTGGGAGGCTGAAAACCCCCCTCATAATTTTCCTTCTAATTGACAACTATGCTCTAGTGCAGGGGTGGACAACTCCAGTACTGGAGGGCTGATCCCTGGTGAAAAATAAATATACTAAGTATGTTAAATGCTTAGCATACTTTAAGCCATGCTTTAAGTCATACTAATCATGAGTGTACTGTGTACTTCAAGTTCGCTTAGGATTAGCTAACTTGAGTGTGCTATTTTGGAACAATTAATTTTGTGCTTAGTGTATTTTAATAGTAATTAAATTGTAGAAAAGGACAATTTAAAGTGTACTTAGTATACTTTAAGTATATTGCTTTTTATGTAATATAAACTTGCTTGATTAGTATATTTTGAGTGTACTTTTTTGATTGAATTACATTTAAAATATATTTGGAACATATTTTATATATTAGTGTAATTACAGTATACTCTAATTACACTTTTGGTTTATTATAATTGCTAATGAAGTACACTTTTTAGTTACTTAATATCTTATTATTCTGCTTTGCCACTTTGCACATTACATGTTTCATACACACATCAGGCTACCAGAACACAGAAGGATCCATTACAACACACTTTACAGGTGAAACTAATTACATTGTGCTTTCAATATATTGCCATTTTTCAAGAGTACACTGCCAATATATTGTCACAGAATTGTGATAATTGTCAAAATATTAAAAGTTTACAGACAACATTCTTAAGAAAGAATAAAATAAAATAATAGGTACACTTTAGGAGAAATGTGAAAAATATTTAATCAAGGACAGAATAATGTTTTAATTCAGTGTCACAGTATTCCGGTTTTACTGCAGACAAACTGACATTTCTCCTTCCTAAAAACAGTGATAATAATTATAATTTATTAAGAGAAGTGGAAAGAATTTGAAAAATCAGATGTGACATCTGTAAAATCTTTCTTTCCCACCAGGGGTGTTAAGTTGTAAGTAGCATACTGCGCATGTGTGAGATGTAAGGAGTGGGAGGCGGGGCTAGATCTGTGTTTTCTTCATTCTGTTGGGTGATGAGCGCGGGAGCGCATGTTGTTAACTGTTTATGGCGACCATTAAAGTGTGGATGCTAACGTCAGCAGAGTGATTATTGAATCAACAGTCAGGNGAATCTAAAATATATGACAGTTTAATTTTTATCATTACATTATGGAAAATAATTAACTTTATCACAATATGCTAATTTTTTGAGAAGGACCTGTATGTATAGCTAAGCTCCACCGTTAGCCTCCATGTTTACTTCCGCAAACACGGAGCACTTCTTCTTCTTTTTATGGTGGTTGGCAGAACACTGAGAACGCTGACGCTATTGCGCCCTCTACTGCGCATGCGGGACACTTTCAGGTTGTTTGCCCGTTTAGACTGAAGAACACATAAAGGTCGCATATGGGTGGCAGTGTGAACAGTCCGGCGAAAAAATCCTATCTTATTCAGTCTAATTCTATGCTTTGTGCTCCGAGCGACCTCATGCGTTGACATTTTGCATTATATCCTAATTGCACTTTCTGAACCATTTGAAAAAGAGGTTTGTTACCAAAAATATTTACTATACCCTAATCTGTATTTGCAGTGACTCATTCTAGAATCTAGAATGTACTGGTTCTGGGAGGCTGAAAAACCCCTCATAATTTTCCTTCTAATTGACAACTATGCTCTAGTGCAAGGGTGGACAACTCCAGTACTGGAGGGCTGATCCCTGGTGAAAAATAAATATACTAAGTATGTTAAATTTTAGCAAACTTGAGCATACTTTAAGTCATACTAATCATGAGTGTACTTCAAGTTCGCTTAGGATTAGCTAACTTGAGTGTGCTATTTTGGAACAATTAATTTTGTGCTTAGTGTATTTTAATAGTAATTAAATTGTAGAAAAGGACAATTTAAAGTGTACTAAGTGTACTTTCACATACTTTTTTGGAACAGTTAAAGTTATACTTAGTATACTTTAAGTATATTGCTTTTTATGTAATATAAACTTGCTTGATTAGTATATTTTGAGTGTACTATTTTGATTGAATTACATTTAAAATATATTTAGAACATATTTTATATATTAGTAGTGTTATTACAGTATACTCTAATTACACTTTTGGTTTATTATAATTGCTAATGAAGTACACTTTTTAGTTACTTAATGTCTTATTATTCTGCTTTGCCACTTTGTACATTACATCCTTCATACACACATCAGATTACCAGAACACAGAAGGATCCATTACAACACACTTTACAGGTGAAACTAATTACATTGTGCTTTCAATATATTGCCATTTTTCAAGAGTACACTGCCAATATATTATCACAGAATTGTGATAATTGTCAGAATATTAAAAGTTTACAGACAACATTCTTAAGAAAATTAGCACAATAAAATAATAGGTACACTTTAGAGGAAATGTGAAAAATATTTCATCAAGGACAGAGTATTGTTTTAATTCAGTGTAACAGTATTCCGGTTTTACTGCAGACAAACTGACATTTCTCCTTCCTAAGAACAGTGATAATAATTATAATTTATTAAGAGAAGTGGAAAGAATTTGAAAAATCAGATGTGACATCTTGTAATATCTTTCTTTCCTACCAGGGGTGTGTAACCTGCGGCTCTGGAGCCATAAGTGGGTCATTAACCTCTTTGTGGTTCCCTCTGGTTCATTCTTAATTACATTCTTATTAATCTTATTTTTATTTATTTTATTGCAAAGTTATTTTGGAGGTGATACTTTAACATCAAATAAAAAAAAAGCTTTAGTAATTTGTCAACTAAAATATGTGTCACATCAATGTCAGCCTTCGCCTTTACCTACAGGTGGATTATTGAGTGTCTGACCCACGCCCTCAATAAGGCAACCATGAGTAAATCCAAAAAAAGAAAAGTCAGAAGAAGATAGAGAGTTTAATTCTTTGTGGATAGATTCATTTGCCTTCACTGCCAACTATGCTGTCTTACCTGTGTGCTTGATATGTGATGGAAAGACATTTTCAGAATGAGCACTCAGCATCTTACAGCCAGAGAAGCTCTGCAGCGATCTCCAGAAGCAGAAGTCACATTAAACATGTGAGAACACTTCTACTTGACAGGCTTTTTGTTTCTTCAGAAAAACATTTATTTTAGACCCAGAGCTGATGTAGTTTTGTTTGTATGTTCAGGTGCTTCAGTTGATATCTGTACGTGGCTGAGGGAAAATAAAAAACAGGAGAGGATGACAGCACAGTGAAATGGACTTAAATCACAAACATTTCAATCAGATGGAGAAAGACAGCGATTAAAAAGGTTTATTGATATGTGTGAATTAAAGTTCTTTGGCGCTCGGCCCCGGCTGGACATCGAGCTGTGAATTGCAATAAGCTCAGATGAGCATTCCCGATGCTGATTAGGAATGTCATGTATGGAGTGAAAATAGTCTCAAAATATCTGTGCGTGTGTAAAAAGATTTGTGTGTGTGTAAAAATATCTATGTGTGTGTAATACTGGATTTGTAAAACTTAAAAATAAAACAAATCTTCTCCTACGCCTATACATGTTGAAAAAGTACACACAAATCACCTGGTACACACACACAAAACTGCATTCACACACAGATCCGGTTACGAGTGCACAACTATTTTTGAGGCTCATTTCACGCTTCCGGGAAGCTCCCAGATTTGTGTGTAGATGATGCGTTTACATGCTAGTAAAAGCTGGGACATCTGAGTTTTGCTCTGAGTCTAGTCCTCTGACGTTTCTCACTGTGTTTGTACCGAAGTGGCAAATACGTTAGTTCGGTGGAAAACGGTATATCCCAGCACTTCCTTATAATATCCTAAAATTATTTATAGGCATATTGTGCATTTTTGAGCGGTACAGGAGACTAAGTGGTCTGAAAAAGGACCACTAGGTGGCGGAATGGTTCACTGGCCGGAAAAATAGCCAGGCAAACCCAGAAGAGACGGAGCGTCCCGGTGGTCTGTCCTCTGAAGTAAGTAGGAGCTAAACCTGCAGGCTTTGCTCTCCGATTATAATGAGACATGGAGTAATTATAAATGATTTCAGGTTACGTTTTATATGTCTGGTATTTTGATACTCTGCCCTCCTCATGTTTCTGTTAGCGGGAGCTAAAGTTTATGTCAGCTATGCTACTTTAACTGTTGGGAGCTAAGCGTGGATATACCGTTTTCGTAACCGGATCTGTGTGTAAATGCAGTTTTGTGTGTGTATACCATGTGATTTGTGTGTACTTTTTCAACATGTATAGGCGTAGGAGAAGATT
>NW_006800707.1:73884-96022 GCF_000485575.1 Poecilia formosa | reverse complement strand
TTCTACATACATTGTGATGACTCAAGTAATTTTCAGGTTCAGTAATGTTCTGTCACAGTCAGGTCTGTCAGTGCATCAGCTGTTCAGGAAAATCAACATAATTTCTTTCTAACATTAACTGTCTATTTGTACTTTTCTCTGCATCTTCAGACAATCTGCAGCAGCTGAGATTCTGGGAGGTTCAACACCAAAACCTGAAGCTTCAAACTGAGTCGTCAACTGAACCAAGATGCCTTTCAAACAACTACAGTTGTTAACCTGCTCTGTTTGTAGATGTTATGGTATATCCTCAATCCGTACAGACTGATACTGGTCTTCTTTGAATACACAGCTTTATGGTGTTTTCTTTTAATTGATTATAGTAAATATTTGAACATCCATGTAAGTTTGAAGACGTTTCATTGTTGACTTTAGGTAGCTGTGAATCCACCCATGTTAATCTGAACCTATTTTGTTAAAGATTCAACAGATTTGTTGCAATTTTAAATATTTAATATTTAATCTGTCCTTTGTGTGCACCGAGATGAACATTAAAGTTAATTCAGGAAACATTTTTGTCATCTTCTTTCTATCTTGTAAATCAAATTATGCCTCCATTAAAATCATATATTTGTGACATCAAACTTTTTTTCTGTCATAAAGCAGTGGTCAAACTATGGGTAAATGTTTGTAATTTACTTTCAACAAATGGAAACCAAAATGGTTTTAAAGTAAAGACACTATGTAAACTCATCTACCTCACCACAGGTAAAGTTTCCACTGTATGCAAATAAATGTGATTATGATTAAGTGAAAATTGTATAGCAGGACTTTAACTCCAGCTCATAAGGGTCGGTGTCCTCCAATCTTTAGATGTCTATTCTTTAATGAACATGAGTCAAATCATGAGGTCAGAGGTCATTAGCACGATTCTGGAGGACTTGACTGTCCTAAGCAGCCATTTAATTCAGGTGTGTTGGACCAGGACGTATCTAAATGTTGCAGGACACCAGACATCGATGCCTGGATCTGAGGATCCTGTTAGAGGATCAGTGTGTTCCTGCAGCAGCTCCATCAGATCAGAAGGTAGATGAGATCTGAAAGATCCTGATCCTCCAGACAGTGAAATAACACCAGAACCCAATCCATCAGTCAGCCGGTTCGTCCTGTGTATTGATAAATATAAAATGTTATTTATACACATAGAAAGTCAATAAACTAGAATCAAAAGGCAATTTATTTCACTTAATTATATTCACTTAATGAATAAAGTAAAAGGCAAATCAGAATATCTCACAAACTATATATACAAATATCAGTCAGCAACTTCATTTAGAAATTTGATTGGAACCTTTTGGGCAAAACAGATACTGTAAGAACCACACAGAGATCATTTTTTATGGATTAAAGACTCAAACTGTGCTGAGTGACACAATAAAAATCCACAGACTCAGCTCCCAACAGCTAACGTAGCATAGCTGACATAAACTTTAGCTCCCACTAACAGAAAAATATGAGGGGGGCAGAGTATCAAAATACCAGACATATAAAACGTAACCTGAAATCATTTATAATTACTCCATGTCTCATTATAATCGGAGAGCAAAGCCTGCAGGTTTAGCTCCTACTTACTTCAGAGGACAGACCACCGGGACGCTCCGTCTCTTCTGGGTTTGCCTGGCTATTTTTCCGGCCAGTGAACCATTCCGCCACCTAGTGGTCCTTTTTCAGACCACTTAGTCTCCTGTACCGCTCAAAAATGCACAATATGCCTATAAATAATTTTAGGATATTATAAGGAAGTGCTGGGATATACCGTTTTCCACCGAACTAACGTATTTGCCACTTCGGTACAAACACAGTGAGAAACGTCAGAGGACTAGACTCAGAGCAAAACTCAGATGTCCCAGCTTTTACTAGCATGTAAACGCATCATCTACACACAAATCTGGGAGCTTCCCGGAAGCGTGAAATGAGCCTCAAAAATAGTTGTGCACTCGTAACCGGATCTGTGTGTGAATGCAGTTTTGTGTGTGTGTACCAGGTGATTTGTGTGTACTTTTTCAACATGTATAGGCGTAGGAGAAGATTTGTTTTATTTTTAAGTTTTACAAATCCAGTATTACACATGCACAGATATTTTTACACACACGCAAATCATTTTACACACGCATAAATCTTTTTACACACGCACAGATATTTTGAGACTATTTTCACTCCATACTAGAGCAGCTAGCAGCTGCTGAAGCTGGTTTATTGTTGACGCGCTGAACCGAGCACGCAACAGCGCGCGTTGAAGCGGACACACAGAGGCACGCGCCGCATGCGCAGTGTGTCGTGCACCTTTGGATGTTTGTAACTCAGCGCGGATCGCGCGAGTCGCCGTTCACACAAACTGGACGATATGAAAGATGCCCTTCCAGGCGGCTACAATGTGAATCCTTAACTATAAATGCCATACTGCTGTCTTGACCCAAAACAGCGCTCAACCCGAACTGTCAAAAGCGCGACTATAACTCATCCTTCAGTCCCTGACATCACCGCTGTACCACCGACAGAGAGAAAAGGGGATGTAAGCTCGGCGGCTGGGCTGATACAATTTACAATCTACAATTAACTCACACTTTGTGAATAATGTTGGAGTTGCTACCTGTAACTAGTCCGGCTCCTTCGCTGGGCTGGCAGATTTGGCGGGTGTGAATCGCTGCCAACAATAAAGACCGGTTCATCTCCAAGACAAAATATGCGTCCAGTTTTTGGCTTTTCTTTCCTCTTTTTTTTCCATCCTTTTCACTTTTCTGCTTCGTGAAGCTCCACTCATGTTAACTTAGTCCATAAAAATCCTCTAGATAGTTTGCCATCTGTTGCCAAGTGACTGATGACGACGTTGGTGGACACCTGGTAACAAGTTTTACCCAGAATACACTTGGAGACAATATTGGCGGTCCTCTTGTAATTTTGCGGGACATAAAGTTAAATGTAGGAGTAAAAATAAAGCCAGTCATGTAGCACAACATTTTATTCAATATTTTACACCCAGTATGCCACTAAAAGCAGTCGGTCTTGTAAAGGTTTTAGCAACCATGAGTCAACAATGACCGGGACCCTACTGTATATGACTACTATTATTAAGGAAGAATAACATCTAAATTAATTAACTTTGGAAAAAGTTTGGCTCTCTCTTCCTCTGGATCCCAGGTCCTCTTGGCAGGCCATGTGTGGCAACAAGGAAAACAACAGAAATGCGTGTTGACGTCACAGAATTACAGAGTTTAATTCAATACAAAACAGCGTATGAATTAACAACAAAACTGCAGAACAACAGAGACATGCATTCATTACCTGAGACAAAAAAGATAGAAAAAGAAAAGGCAAAGACGCGTCTGGAGAGAGCTGGTGCAAAAAGGCTAAATAGTGGCAACTATCTGAATTATTACTCCTGTGCACGAACTTTTATAATGTAGGTGTGTCTTTCCTTTTTAATATATTCAATTAAGGCGGACCTCCGCTTGACCAACTGGAAGCTACCTTGGACACTCAGAAAAACTTAGAACTTCCCCTAATTTACTGCTGTGAACAAAGGCCATTTGCTCTTTTGTTTAACAAACGAAGAGGAGAGGCTCATCCTGAACTCCTGCGGTTTTAAAACCATCTGGATAAAGGATATACAGAGAAAAGTATTTCACAGATATGTGTGAAATCTGGAGTCTCTCCCGCTATCTCTCCCTACATAAATTCTCAGGAACAAACTTAAATTCTGTAATTAATTTAAGGAAAGTTTATGTTAACAAACCCAGTTTTTCTGTTCTGCACTCAGCACCCCAAAAAATTGAGTCCTGCCTTAAACCAAAAATAACACATAAAATCAACAGAACAAAATGAGGTACAATTCCTTTTTCTAACCTATGAAACATAATGTTCAATCCTAAGTATACAAGTTAACACGATCATTTTCCAAAACCCCATTTAGCATAAATCCTGAGCAATTTTCTAATACAGACAAAACATTTTCATTTAATTCTAACAGTCAGAAATAATACAGTTTTCAAATCCATTCATCATCGACTAAATTAATTCTAAAACTAAATAATACAATTTTCCATCAGAGAATGCTATCTATAACTAAGAGAAATATCTTGTAAATTAAATGTTAGTGGTTCAAAATCTTCACACAACCCAGATGTTCACAGAAGAATTCTGATCTCCTGTGAACTCGGCAAGTTCCTGTTTCCCAAGGTAATGTAAATGATACTGGCCTCTACTTTCCTGCATATGTTAATCTATGGCCTCCTGTCCTATGTGTTACGACCACAGGGGTCCAAGGAGAAGCTCTACAGATCACCCCATTTTCCTTGGTACTTTTGAATTCTTACTCAGCCATAGTTTAATTTTAAATCACTAACAGAAACCTGTTCAAAGTTTAAAAATTTGTTCAAAAAGATTAATCTGTATTAAACACTAAAAATAATCATTTTTCTCAACACTATCTACGGGGGTAACATATTATATAATTCCAAATACACCATAGTCAAGAGGAGAGACCTCCCCTTATCCAGCTCTCACCAGACCCGCCCCCCAGAAGAAGTCAAGACTTTAATGCTGATGGGTCATTTAAAATAGCAAATTATGTGTTTTAATGTAATGGTGATTTTAATAGAAATCATTTGGACAAAGTGCAATATGCATACAGTAGAGTCAGCATTAAAACACTTCCAGCAATATTTATAATGGCAACAGAACCCCCCTCCCCATCAAGCACAGTACCACGCTAAGTATAGCAGAAAAAAAAAATCTTTAAATTTCTTTAATATTCATCTATTTCCTACTACACAAGGGGGACATGATGTGAGAATTCATCGAGATAAAACTGAGTGGAAATGAGCAGAGCATGATGTCTCCTACTTTCAGTTTCTCTAAAGACAGTTACCTGACCAACAAGGCAGCTTTGGCTGCAGATGACAATGTGTGTTTTTTTTTAATTATTTATTTTTTTATCTTCCTCACTTATTAGCGTATGTTCAAGTACCCCAAAAATAGCGAGATGGATGGCCTGATGTGACTTAAGGGAGGAGAGGGAGTATTTGCTCTTTGCAAACAGCTCCTGAATGATTATAGGGACCCTATAGGGAGGGATGGGGGGAATCAGTGTTCTAAGTCAGACGTATACACTCTGGTGGACGACATATCTGTAATGCTGCTGATGGACTGCCCAACTGGCCCTCAGCGTACCTGGCAGCGTGCCCAGCATTCCTGTGCTGACTGATTGGCTGTTTAGCCTGGGTGACGGCTGTGAGACTGCCTGGGAATGTCAGGGGTTTCAGACAGACAGGCAGATGGAAACCAATGGCAAAATCAGACAGCAGATGAGGTGACTACAGGGAATGCAAAAGGACATACCTACGCTCATTCCAAACAATGCTTAGGCGAAAACAAAAATGACGTGCAAAATAGGGCTAAACGATTCCATGACTATAAAATACTCTTGTCAAAGAAGATGGCAGCTTTGGGTGGGTTAACATCCTTCTGGCCTATGGAAAAAAGGAATGCATTGGTGGAAAATAAAATCTAGGTTTTAACAAATTAAATCTTCAAAAACAGAAAATTCCATTAATTGATACAATTTGTTATCAATTTATCACCCAGCCTTATGTAAAATGTTTTGGAAATTCCTAAATGCCTTTTGTATCAATCAATCAAATTTTATTTGTATAGCACATTTCAGCATCAAGGCATTTCAAGGTCCATCCATCCATTTTCTGAACACCCTTGTCCCTCAGTGGGGTCGGGAGGGGTGCTGGTGCCTATCTCCAGCTAACGTTCCGGGCGAGAGGCGGGGTACATCCTGGACAGGTCGCCAGTCTGTCGCAGGGCAACACAGACACACAACCATGCGCACACACACACACACCTAGGGGCAATTTAGACAGACCAATTAACCTAACAGTCATGTTTTTTGGACTGTGGGAGGAAACCGGAGTACCCGGAGAAAACCCACGCATGCACAGGGAGAACATGCAAACTCCATGCAGAAAGACCGGGGCCGGGAATCGAACCCAGAACCTTCTTGCTGCACGGCAACAGCTCTACCAACTGCGCCACTGTGCAGCCCCATTTCAAGGTGCTTTACATAATTAAAAACAAAATAAAAACAGCATGTGACATTGAATAAACAGTAAGAAAGAGAGAGAGATTTTGGAATTGTTACAGAATTTAAGCGCCTGTCGTCGCTGGACTCCGCCGTCCATTTAACACGGGTATTATCCAGACCCCGTCGCCTAAATAGAAAAACAAAAAAAAAAACATCAGATAAAAACATTAAAAATATACTCTAATCCTAATTTAGCCATAAGCAACTCTAAACAGATGGGTTTTAAATTGAGATTTAAAGGCGCCCAGTGTTTCAGCTGTTTTACAGTTTTGTGGAAGTTTATTCCAAATTTGTGGGGCATAGAAACTGAATGCTAATTCATTGTAATGTACTTTCAGGTTCAAACTCAGCATAGTGGTCATGCTCTGAAGCAGCATTGTCCAGACTGGCAATGCAGCACCTTACCAAAGTGAGGTATTTTGTTTTTTCTGCTATCTTGTCAGAGAATTAAATGTAGCTATTGTTTCTGTATATTTGCTAGGTTATGAGTTGTGGTAATGTTGATTAATGTTGTAATCAAATAAATTAAATGAAAGTATTTTCCCTTCAACGTTTTCATACTTTAACACATTAACCACGTTTTGTTAGAATTTCTAAATATTCTTTTCAATAACAGAAAAAGTCTTGTCTGTGTGCATAGACACATAGTACACAATATGTATGGAGTGAAAATAGTATCAAAATACCTGTGCGCGTGTAACATTTGTAATTCGTGTAAGCATCTTTGTGTGTGACTTTGGATAGTTGTATCTGTGAAACATGATTTGTAAACCGTAAAAGAACATTTGTGCGTAACTCCGGGTACTTGTAAATATGTGGTCAAATGCATACGAAGAAGTTTAGTACAAAATAAAGGCACACACACACACACACACACACACACACACACACAATTACAGTTTCTACAAACATTAAATTTCTACACACATATTTTGTAACTACAACCTCACAGATCTTATAACTACAAAAGTCAAACTTTCTACACCTACAAACGTTAAATAAGTAGCACGAGACACACAGACAAAACTGCATTTACGCACAGATACGGTTACGAGTGCACGAGGATTTTTGAGACTCATTTCTTGCTTCAGACAGCCTCAGATTTGTGCGTAAGTGGTGTGTTTAAATGCTGGTGGAAAGCTGGGTCATTTGATTTCTGCTCAGAGTCCAGTGTTTTCATCCTCTGAACATTTGTCACTGCTTGTGCCGAAGTGGCAAAGATGTTTAGTTGGAAAACGGAACACCTTAGCACTTCTTTATAATACTGTTGCAGACTTAATCTTTTCCTCCATCTCTTTTAGCCTCTTTTAACTGCTTACATCCACACGCTGCAGCTTACATGTTTGTGCGTGACTGCTGGCAGTCATACATAAACAGACTGAAACTGATTAGACTATCCTTTAGGGAGGCTACAGATTGCAGAGAAAAATAAAATGCTAAACCCGCGCTACAATCTATGCGTCACTTGGTGTCACCCCTAAGGTGAGCAAAGTGTGGCCCCTGCGCTGGACGGTGAATGGGGGGCGCCATGTGCTGTGCTTCGTATCTGTTCCGTTTGTATGACATGTATGGCTTGTAACATTTGATCGTTTTTCAGCATTAAAGCCTGTTTTTATATAACCAAATCTCATTCTTTTTTAAGGTCATTTACAATGACGGGTTCTGGTCAGGTCCTGGTTAATGGACCTGGTGGAGCACAGAGATAAAAATGAATAAACTCCAACAATAGAAAAATTGTTTGTAGACATATTGTGCACTTTTGAGTGGTACAGACGAGATTAGGTGGTTTGCTCTCTGATTATAATGAGACATCAAGTAATTTTAAATAATTTCAGATTACGTTTTATATGTCTGATATAAATCAGCCTCTGTTCTCTCCTGCTCTGCAGTGAGAGGTTTCAATGACCGGCCCACCAGGTCATCTCTGCATGTTTGCAGGAAACAATATTCACCCCACTGTTGCCAACTCAGTGACTTTCTTGCTACATTTATGCCCCTTTTTCACCGGCCGACTCGGCTCTGTAGCGGGGTGCCGCCTCCTGGCGGTGGGGGGGATGTAGCGCCCCGCCTCCAGGCGCCATGTGCTGTGCTTCGTTACTATGCAACCTAACAGTAGTTGTTTTTCTGAGATAAAATAATAAGAGAGTTATTGTTTTATAGCCTGATTGTGATTTTTCTGAGGCTTCAGCCATGGATAAAATACCACAGTGGGAGGAATGCTGAGATATGGGTGGACAGCTGACCTCCGCCTTGCTGATGGAGGAAAGCAGGTGGCTCAGACGGTGCAGGTGAGCTAACGATGATTTATGTATTAAACTACTATAAAACTTGTAATACAGTGCCGAATATAAATGTGCTAATTTTAGCCAGGGTGTTGCAAATAACTTTACTATCAGAATTGTCCCATGTTGGCATTCATAATATATTCCAACGTGTTTTCAGAAGTGAGTGGATAGAATGTTGTATAAAGTAGACATTAAAAACATGACTTATATTTTGGGTTCTTGTTAATAGCAACCCTGATAATAACGTCAAAATGTTTGGTTTTTCTGAATAATGTATTCACTTTTGGATACCTTCATTGGTAATCTATAATGTTTAGTGTCAATGAAATATTTATATAATATAATGTTATTTTCACTCTGTCTAAAGCTCCTCACATTTTGGGAGGATTGTATTAGGACCTAGATACAAACTACAGTTTGTACAACAATGTGTGGAGTGAGTATAAAAAAAGACAATTATACTCTTTGTCAAACAACCATCATAAGTTCCTTAATGTGTGGGGCCCTTTCAATAGATGCATACAAAATAATGGGCTAAAATAACTGTTGTACTCATCAGGACCTGTATTTTTTTTCTTCTTTATTATTATTGTTATTACTGTCATTATAACTTATTGCTTTCATCTTTTATTAATATCTCATGTTTTATGGTGAAGTGTTTGATATAATGCCTCCAGAAATGTCTGTTGTTCCCTTTGACTGTGTTATGTGCTTGATTACGCTCTATGGACTGATGTGCACATATTTTATCCTCTTATCAGTTCTCCAGTAAGCTGACACTGTTTTGACAGTTTTGTCTTGTTGATTTGATTTTGTTGTATTTGTTTAATTTTATGGTTTTGGTTTTTCTCTTCTGACTTGGCTGTTTAACTCAGAAAAATCATAAATAAATTTATATTAAAAAAAATAAAAGGAGACTTCGTTCACTGAGACATTTTTCTTATTTTTCATCTTCTGTTCGTCTCAACTCTGCATGGAGCTCTGCCATCTCAGCTGGTAGCTGCTTCCTCCTGAAGGAGATCCAGTTGTTGTTCTGACGATTCTCATCGTTCTCCATCATGTCAGCCATGTTCCTCTTCTTCTGCTCCCTGGGAAAAGTAATCAGATGTTCTAACTTGTAGCACATAAATGTAGATAAATAACAGTTACTAATGTGGAAGTTACATCAGAATGATGTAAAACATACATGTTACTTTGTATGTATACAAACACTTTCTTTTTACCATCCAGACATACAGAATTATTAATTCCCAGAATAGTTGTGTAAATTAAAGACAAAATGTAATTACTTGCAAGTTTTAGACCTATGCAGACATACAGCCATGGATAAAATACCACTATCGTTTTCTTCAGGATTATTGTTCATTTTTATATCCTGTACAATTAATAGTTAATAACTATTTAATTAGAGAAGTGATATAGCCATTTTACAAAAATATATCATATAAAATGTTTTATTATCTCACAACGGGGGAAATTCCGGTGTAATAACAGCAAAGAGAAACAATTGAAGCACGTAGATTCACACAAAGACATAAAAAAAGAAATGAAGGCAACATGCTGTACAATATTGACAGTTATTTATAACTGAGGAAAGCGCAAATGTGTATCTTCAGAAAATATGCATGTTGTGTTTGAACAATAAAAATACAGCAGACTTTGTGTTTCAAATGTCTTCCATGACTGTAAATGTAGTACAAACCAGACAGATATATGTACAAACTGCTCACCTGGCTGGGAGCAGCAGCAGCGTCAGCTGCATCTGAGTCGGTCCAGTCAAACTTAAGATGGTATACATGCACACATATTCATGACATTCTTTGATTAAATAAATTTTTCTTAGGTGTAATTACAATAGTTAAAATTTTAATTTATACCATGTGAGACTTTCTCACCTGTGAATGTGGACCGGTACCGGGTTGATTCTGTGCCTTCAAACAATTTTAATTGGAGAAGTTTCACATGTCTTATAAGTTGATGTAAAAAGTTTTTGGATACATAAATGATCATGCTCAACAGCAAACTAATATATATCGCCAACTACAGCTTAGAGTAGATCATTTGATATATTAATGTAGCAGCCATGGGTTAGGGTTTAGGGTTTGATGTAAAAACATTTTACTAGATAATGTCAAACATTGAGAAGTTTTAATTAGTTATCAAACACGTAATTTTAAAGCCACTAGTTGGTGTTAGGTTCTTTGAAACTAAGTGTGCATGTGTTTAAAAAAAAAAAAGATCTACTTGAAAGCACGTCGATTCGCGTTTCCCCCATCAGGTACCGTCCCCCCAGATATTGGGGGAAAACGCGCACTGTGTGTCTGATTAGGGCGCAGTTGGAAAAAAGTGGGATAACTTTGCTGAAACATGTTGTTTGAGCTTTCACGGTGTCCGTAGTTCTCTAGATAAGAGGCTGAACAAGCGACTGCTTGCTATGATCGCTGAACAAGTACACGTGTATTTTGGCACCTGGGCTGTGTGGAGCGGTGAAGAGACGCTGAGGGAACCGTATGTGGTGGGGAAACACGAGTTGTAGTAGCACCAGCATTTTCAGTAGTTTCTTCTTCTGTGGATTGTAGGGAGCAGCTATGTTTTGCGCCGTACTATGCGTGAGCTGGGGAGTCCCTGACAGAAAAGATCCATTTACTCTGTTTACAAGACAACGGACACCGGTATGTTTCAGAGACATCGCACTCTGGAACCCGTTTTCAAACTGTGGGTTGTCAGAGAAAACATTTGGTGGTTTCATGTAAATGTACAGTACAAACACAACAAAACTCTTCCATTTTCACCAGAAATGGTTGTCGTGTGAACAGGGCCTTAAAGTTAAAATTCAGTTTCACACAAATACAAATATTGCAGTAAAAATGTTCTGCTGTTGACCATTCAAGGTTGCTATTAAGCTAATTTTCTATTAGCAGCTCCACAAATCTTTCTGATGAACATTACATTACCAAGAAAAACATACTTTATCTTGTTGGGGCCTGCCATGCAAAGTCAGTCACTGCCTCCCATACAATACATGGCAGGCACCTATACACCCTTTTCACATGACGTCAGAGAGTGGCCGTAATAACTCGATAGCAATAGTGATTTGTTAGCTGGCTAACATTACATAGCCTTTCTGTTTTGGAAATAGAACGTATTTGGGCTCTAATCTTAATCAGATTCTTATAATATAGACTGGGGTTGCCCCCTGTCACGTAAAATACGTGAACGTAAAGATCCCGTAATACCCCCCTCCCCAGGTCTTAGGCTAGTTTCACCACTCGCTCAGTAGTGACGTTACCCGTAGTCTCAAGTCCAAAATTTGACAGTTATACCACACACCCGCTCAGGGGCGCCGCCAGGAATCTTGGGCCCCATGACAAAAAAATTCAATTGGGCCCCCCTGCACATCTGCTGTTAGTTTCTTGAGACTATCTGACCCATATAAAGCGTCACAATTTTAAAGGCTTGCAACTGCCTTGCTTTCTTTGGTCCAATGCTGACACTACTACAATATTTACTGCTAGTGAATTTTACATACAACAGTCCGCATGCAACTAGGTTGTCAATGAACACAGTGTTGTGTTCAAGAGGGTTTATGTTGGTATGGTGGTTAGAGCTGCTGCTGACTGACTCATCTGTTGTTAAGTGTGGAAAGAGGTACAGGGAAAAGTTAAATACATGAATGTCCGGATAGGACACGTGTTGGCTATACATCAGTGACTTTAGATTTAGAAACTTTTAGTCATCCGCAGCTAGTCAGTCAGAGCGAGGGGGGTAGAGCGTACAAAAGAGCGAGAAAATGGGGGGCCGAGGAAATGGTGGCACGGGAGAAACGGGGGTGTTTCAAAGAAGAAGGAGAGAAGGAGGGAGGTCCAGGGGGATGAAGGAGGGAATTCAAGGGGGGGGCTAGTGTATTGTTAGAGTGCGTTAGAAGGGCGGGGAGCAAAGATGGAGGGGGGCCTGGGGTCGAAGGAGAGATGGGGCGGAAGGGTAGCGTACCGTTGAGTGCTGGGGAGGGCGGATGGACAGCATATTGCAAGAAGGGGGAGGTCTGACTGTACGCTAACTCCCCCTGCCCCCAGATATGTTATTTTATTTATATAATTATAAGCAATTTCCACTATCAGTAATGTGTCTACCAGAGGATTCCTCTGGCCATTATCTTTCATTAGGGTCTCATTGATGACTGTATGTTGAACCACTGAGGAGTTAGAGTCATTTGAAGTTTTATATCAGATGTTGTCCAAGAGTGCCATTTGGAGACTCCAAATGGCACACTTAGACGCCCTCATAAATAAACACATCCAAAATGACATTTCTTTTCTGTGCTATTTTGATCAGTCTTGAAATCCACGAGCAGAATACTTTATGCAACAAATTTATTGCATTTCCCAGTCCATACATTCAACACTCAATGTGCATTTACAAGAAATAAAAATGAAAAATCTGGGTGAAGCAAAATTCAATTTTGTGTGTTACTTTTCTCTTGCTCTTGATGAAGGTGGACGCTTCTTTCCTCTGCTCCCTCCCTGCCCATGCCTGCCCTGGTTGCTCTGTTTTTGTCCCGTCTTTTTCTATATTTTTGGAGTCTTTCTTTGCACATCATCTAAATCTACAAATTATGGATCTGGTCAACCAGTCTCTCAATACAACTGATAAAATTTTCGACGAGAAGTCTGGGCACCGGAGAGCCCTCATGTCCTGCAGCAGGATTCACCCTGGATTTATTCATAACAGGATTTCTGCTGTTTGGAGCTTGTGGATTCCTGGCTTATCGACAAATTTGTGACAGACTTGGCCGAACTAGTGAACACTCAGACTGTTGGTGTGGATACAGACGAGGACTCTAAAACTCACTAATGGGCTGGAATAGATCTTGGAGAAGTTACTAGTTTCGGATCAGTGGAACGACCAAACTAATTTGGATGATTGGGAACTGAGATGTATCGGAGAGACTTTAGGGAAGATTGAAATTTATAATCTTGCCGACCTAAGACATTCTGTTTCTGAATTGGCTTTCCCCATGTGGCCTTGGAAGGGCTGCATATTTCAAATCTCCTTGATGATATGTAAACACAATGCTCTTCCCTCCTCACCCCCTCCTGTATCCATGGAGCTGAGGAGCTGAACGCTCCCAAGGACATCATGCCATGTTAACAACACCTCTATTGAACTTCGCCTGTAGCCTCAGCCACTTTGTTTGATGGCCCTTTGACATCATCGCCTTCACTCATGTCTTTGTTTTGCCCTTTGTTTTGTCTGAATGTTGCCATTTTCCCTAAAGTGTCCTTTCCTCTTTTTTGTTTAGTTATAAACTGTGGAGTACTCACTATTTAACCCAGAAAAGGATTATTTTATTTATATTTGTGGAGTACGCACTATTTAGATCAATATTATACAACCCAGAAATGGAATCAGAATTAGTTTAGTTTATATGACTTTTAACCCAGAAAAGGATTTAGATTAGCCACTCTTTCACTTATTTTATCAGAAACTGTAGAGTACTCACTATTTAGATGCAGAGACCAGAAGCCCAGAGGAAATTTCTGGATCAACATTGTTAGACTATTTTTCAGACTCCTGTTCTCCCAGCCCAGAAATGGAATTAAACCAGAGGATACATAGCAACCCTGAACAGGAGCTCCTAGTTTACATACTTTAGATTAAGATTAGATTCTCTTCTTTCTTTACTTTGGTTTGTTATTTTGTTTGTATTTACTTTTAACTCATGTAAAGCACTTTGAATCGCCTTGTTGCTGAAAATGTGCTATATAAATAAAATTACCTTACCTTACAAACATAATAGCTACAAACTGCTTACAGTTAAAGTATTTTTGACTGCAAAAATAGAAAATTTAGCTTGCCTTCTTCATAAAGAGACCAAACATAAACGAACTGAATGTTCTGTCTTTGTGGACCATGTGCATTACATGTATCTGTATCTGTATGGATTCAGCTTTGTGCTAGTTTTGTGCGAGAGAAATATGGTGAGTGTTGAAGATGTGGCTGGGTCAGGTGAAGTGATAATATTTTGCGTACCCTAAGATGATATCTTGCAGGCGCCCCTACTTGGTGTTGCACAGGAAACTGCTAGGCAGAAAACTATGTTCACGTTGCACTGTTTTGTAGGCAACAGCAATCGGATCATGTTGGCTTGACAAACAAGTGCCACCAGACTGCCACTCTGTACCGCATTACCAGTTATGCAGTGACTTCCCTGGTGGAGATGAAACTGGGCTAGGAACCCAACTAGCTCATGAAACTTGTAGTATCCATTCAGATTGTGAGAAAGAAAATTTGTCATACGTTTCTTATGTGCATACATAAGAAACGTATGCAATGAGCATGTTCAACTATGAAATATGAACTGTCTGTGGACAATGCAGCACAAAATACACACAGTATGCCTGAGTAAGTGGGGAACTTTAGAAACACAAAACTGCTGGAAACAAAAACTTAAAGGTCTTGCTCCTGTAGTTGCAGTTGAAGACAGTTCAAAAGAGTATTGCCTCACACTGATAATTTCCCTAACACTTTCCAAATAAGCACCTCAATGAGTTGGTCAGTCACATAAAATACCAATAAAATCTATCAAAGTTGGTGGTTGAAACAGGATAGAATGTAAAAAAACTAAGAGGCAGGAAGAACTTATTGTGCCTTGACGCACAGTGAGTGGGATTTAGCTTAACTCGAAACCACAATTCTAGATATCTTTGTTTAATGCCCAGATTTTATGGAACAAGCGGACCAGAGCTTTTTTCCCCACTACTGACACGCTCATATCATGCATCCAACCTGCGTGTCCGCTGGTTGGTTGGGACAGTTGAAAAGTGGTCTTAAAGAGATAGAGAGTGGTTAGTCCCAGATGGCTAAAAGTTGCCACACAGCACAGCAACTCAATGCTTTTCTCCGCCTTCCCCTCCCCTCCCCTGCCCTGCCGGCCCCCCTCATCTTCCAGGCCAGATGGAGGCCATTACAGTGCCCTGAAAGAGGGACAGACAGTGGGAGAGGAAGGTGGAGTGAGTGATGCTGAGGTTGTCTCGCCCATCCAAAATCTCTAATTACCACAGTTGTTCCAATCTTTTTAGCCTGCTTTTCTCTCTCTCTCTTTTCGAATACAAAAAGCTCACTCCCTGTATGCGCTGCAAGCCCTCCTGAGAATTACAATGAGAAAGTAGACAGTTTCACACAAGACAGAAAGACTGGGAGTGAAAAAAGGAGAAACTCAAAGAGGGATAGCAGAAAGGAGAAAAAGCCACATTAAAGATATGCAAATCAAACTGTCTGGGTGAAGAGCATTAACCAGCGTTAGTGGGATAGCTGTCTCTATTTTTAGTTTAGCATCTGTGTGTGTGCATGCATGTGTGTCGGTTTCTTTCTCTCGAGGTGTGTGATGACTTCCTTAAGCTTTGGCTTTCATGTTCTAGTGAGACAGTCTGGGAGTCGAGATATGTCGGCAGGAATATTCTACTTAATTGAGACACTTCACAAATGAAGCTGTCAAGTTGCAGCTTCAAACAGAATTCACAAAGAAGCTCGCAGAAATTTTCTAGGACAGAAATGGGAAGCAGTATCTTTCTTTCTGCACAAGTGCAGTGCATGGAGAATGATTACAGTTTGGTTTCTGGGCAATCATCAGAATTGCCATGGACCTTTGAGAGAACAGAGAGTGAAAAATAACAGCACTGCCAATCACATTGTCACAAAGGAAAAGGTAATATTTTAACTGATTTAGTTTGTAGACTTGATTTAATATTTAGCCAGTGGTAATGTTTAGGCAATGCAAGGTAGAGAATTTTCACGAGATGTAAAAAAGTCAAAAAGCCTTTTCTTGGTGCATGGAAGCAGTACATTTAGAAAGCGATTTACCTACAGGGAACATTTCTGCTGGCAGCAGTACAGTGACATCTCTACAGCTGCAGGTTCTTCAATCTACTGTGAAGGTGCTAATTTATATTTTTATTAAAACTCATAGAAATAATACAAATTAGACAAAGCAAGACATCAAACAGTCACCTCATGGAAGAATCAAAGAATGCCACAACATGCAGAAGAAAACCATGGACCCTACAAGTCTGGTTAATTCTTAGGTACAATTTCTAGATGCCTCAAGGTGCCACAATAATCTGATCTAACAATTATGTACAAGTATAAACACCAGGCATGGAGCATATCGGTAGCACTGTAACCTTGTAGCATCGGGGTCCTGGGGTTCAATCCCAGACTTGAGTTTTTCTACATGGAGTTTGCATGTTCTCCCTGAACAGGTATGGGTTCTGTCTGGGTACTCTAGCTTTGTCACAAACATAAAAACATGTTAGATGAACTGTTCTCTCTAAATCAGCCCATAAATGTGAGTGTTTGTATGCATGGTTATTGTTCCTGCACTGGCCTTTGATGGACTTTCCAGGGTTCACCCAAGTCTCTTCCCACTAGACTGGTGACCCCGAAAGGACGACATGATACAAGTGTCATGTTGTCTGTTTGTAGAGGGACCCAAATGCAGCAGGCAAAAAGACTTGAGAAAGTTTAATGAAAAAATAAGAAATCAAACTTACAAAATTTTGGGAAGCCAGAGTACAACAATACATAATAATAAAAATAAATAAGAATGAGCTTTGCTTCACTATTCATACATCATGTGCTGCTCTTAGGTTGTGAATAGAAACAATTGGTATCAAGCAAGGTGTTGTGTGCTGCACTTTATTGTTGCATCCCTTAGTTTGCCTCAGTGTGCTTTAAGATGTGCAGCAGCAAAGCAGCATCAGTACTTTGATATCAAAGAAGCTTTTCCTTTGAAAACCTTTGGCTCTGGACAGAGTTTAAAGGCACTGCAATGGAGAAGAACAGCCACCCTGAAAGTGGAGAAGTAAAACAATATCCAAGCCTCTGCTCTGAAACTTTCATTGTGAACTCTTAATACTTGACTGTTTGTCAGTGAGGCCTTTGTTAGGCCCTGAGAACAGCAGGCTAGTGACGGCCCGGCGTAGGCTGTGATACTGAAGCTGCAGATGGCATATCGCACTGGGAACTGGATACAACACAAACAAACACAGGATGCAGAGATGGACTGGCACAGATGATGGGGTTACATAGGCTGTGTAAACAGCTTGTGTCTGCAGCATACAGTCTATGCTGTTTACAGTTTTGAGAAATAATAAGCAGCCTACAGGTGATATGAGATTAAAGTTTCATCACAATATTTTGTGATAATACTGTGAACTATTTATTACTTCTTTTGTATGGCAGTGATGGCATGACATGGTATAGCTCCACAAACACAAGTGTTAACATTCATATGCAATACGCTTCTTTAGGACACCAGTCACAAAACGAAGTGGGATTTCTGTTTATAAACTGCACATAGTAGATGCATTCAATCATTTTCAAATTAATTAATATTCATTTATACTTTCATTGAAAAAATGAAAAATTTAGTAAAATTAACAATCCTAACAATGAGGACAGTTTTTTTTAATTAACTGGACTTTGTTGCGATAACAATAAATCAGGATTCTTATCACACTTATAACGCGTCATTTATCATGACAAATGATAAGCGTATGGTAAGTATGATAAAAATCATATTTAAATTATCATTTATCATAATTTATCATTTATTATGGTAAATGACAAGCGATTGGATAAATTCCCACCCCTAACCTGTCTTCAGCAATTACACTGGCCAATGGCTGATAACATCTGAGTGCTGCTGTTGGCACCCAGCTGTTACATTGAAAGTCTCTAGATATGTATAAAAAGAAACGTTGAACAAAGAAGGAGATGAAGCAAGATGAAGAGATGCTTCTCTGCAAAAGCCACTGAAAAATTTACAAGACCATCCAGAAAACTGTGAGCCAAGCTTTTCACCACATCATTTCTCATAATCACACCTGCTTTTAAAATAACTTATTGAAAATTACAGTACATGATCATAATAGCCAACAATTATCTTCAAACCTCTACAAGATTCAAACTATCCAAATGGCTAGTTAAAAACACAATAGAACATTACTCGTGCACTGTCTCAGCTATGATCTGCATCATCCTTCCTTCATCCATCATTGACTATCAGAATCAAACTTAAAAAAATATGTAGCAAGGAGATGTGTGGCACAGAATTCACATTCTCCACAGCAGGATTCCAGGAGATTAAAGCCAGAGGAAAGAAAAGTAGGAGAGGTCTGACAAAAAGCAGGAGGCCCAAAGTCAGCCGAGCCCACGGCGAAAGTGTTGCTCCGCGGGGACACAAACACACCGAAGTGGAGGTCTAGTCTCTCTTGTGCAGCACTGTGCAAGGAAACACACACACACGGGAAGCATGTACAAGAATGCATGAAAAATACATGCAGTTCACAGTGTTTGTGGAGCAGAAACTTGGTGCCACAGGCTTCTGCAAAAGAGATTCCTTTGTTCTATTACAGCAGCACACACACATCCACGCAAACACACACTTTCAATATGTATCCACATAAAATATACAGCAGGCAAAGCAGACAGGCTCAAGGTTTTCGGGGACTGCTGGAAGTCTAGATGTAGCATCTAATGTTTATTTGTGTTTGAGGGGAGGACAGCTCCTCAGAGCATCCTCCTGTGCAAGCATCTGGGTTTTCACATCAGCCCTCATCATTCAGGCAAAGACTGGAAGACTTCAAATGCATCTTGTGAGTCTGTCAGGTCACTAAAGCTGCTCCTGTCAGGAGATGGGATTGTTGGGCATTGAGAGGATTCCTTTTGGAAAGCAGACAGTCTGGAAGCTACACCTTTATGTAGCTTATCTCTCAACACTGAAGTCTTTTGTGCAACTGTGACCATATCACTGGATCCTGCACAAAATCCCTCAATCTAAACCCAGGTCATAATTTTGTTTTCTTTCATGTCAAATCTAGCCATGCTGCTACTGTAACAATCCAATTAAACAAATAAGCTCCCTGGTGAGGCAAACAGCAGCGTCTTGGTGCTACTACAGTGTGCGTTTGTTACATTCTGTCTACCTTGAAAACATAAAGGTGGTTGACTGCTTAAGTTGAAGTTTCCAGGTCCCACGGCAGGAAGCTCCTACATCCAGTTGGACATTTCTCTGTTTCTGCCAACACCAGTACCGCTAAACCCAGCAATAAAAACTCATTTTTACAGCTTCTTTTGTTTCAAATAAAAACATCAACTTTTCCATTACTGGATGATCTCCAGCTTTTAGGCAAACCTTGACTTGAAGAATATGAACAATAGGCTGCTGAAAGACACTGTGTCCCCTCCACACAGAGGCGCAAAAAGGGGGTATGCAGCGCATGCAACGCATAGGGGCGCAGCACCAGAGGGGGCGCCAAAACCCCGTCTGGAGGGGGCGGCGCGCTGATTATGTTTTCCCATACAGTTCAGCGCGGCTTATGCTCCTTAACCTCTCGCACATAACGGGGGGGGGAATATGTTTACACACAGTTCCAACAGAAGCCAAGTAGAATCAGTAGCTTCAGCAAAAAAGCAGTTGTTAGATGTGACAAAATGTGAAAGTCTAAATGTATGAGTTTTACTTTTATAAATCAGTACCTGCTCTCAGGTACAGTTTCTCGCTGAATCATTTTGCCCACAGAAGTGGATCTTTTTCTCTTAAAAGTCTGAGAAATTTTTAGTATTAAGGCTCACGCATACTTCATCCAAAGTGCCAAAAAAGGTCTCGTTGATGTAGGCACGTAGCGAAAAATTGTGTCATTTTGTTCACAGAGAGGCCTGCTGATCTCGACCCCAGGCCTGGGTCAAAGTATTTTGACAGAGCTCTGTGTGCAAAGCCAGGTCTGACTGGACAGAAGTTTGTTGCCATGTCTTATGCAGAAATGTAGACAATTGTCTTCACTTCCACTATCCAGTTTTTGTAACTGCAGGAGAGATGAATACATTTGAGGAACTTTTATTTGATGCGGTAAGAAATTATGGACATTAGTGCAATTCTTAGTACAAATTATAATAATAAAACTGTCAAATGGTTCGCAACTCCGGGGTGGAAATGGAAATAGCAATGTCATCTACGGAAGAGGCTGTTTGCAGAAAAGCATGCTGTGAAAAATAACATTTTACATTCTGTGCGGTGACTGGAAGATATTCGGATGAAATATGTGGGAGTCCTTACCGTCAAGTGACTTCCAGAACCAAACATGCAGTGCAAAAGAAATACCTGTGGATAAATGGGCCGGACTTGAGTGGCTCAAGAGATGGTATTCTCATATTGTACTGTTCTACATGATGAAAAATCTGACTTTAAGCTGCTTCCATTCACTCCATCTCTGTTTGTGCAACTAAAGTCCAGGTAAAACAGTTTATTAAGACATACTAAAAACTCAGGAAGCTGCCTGGGTCCTTTGGAACAAAATGTAAAATGAGTTATGGGCTCAAATGTTTTTCTTTTATTGTAAGTAATGTACTGTGTTTTTGTTTGACAAAAAGGTCAGATTATGAAGTATACTAACTGAAGATGGCACCTTCAACTAACATGATTATATAGCAAACTGTCATGATGTGTTGAGGAGAGCGGTGAGAGAGACGCCGGGAATCCCAGGTAGTCATGATGATAAGAGATAATTTAATGATAAACCAGGAGGAACAACTGAAAATCACTGGCAGCACAGGAACAGACACAGACGTGAGACGAGGGTGAGACACGACGAGGATCCGAGAGGAACACAGACAACAGGTGGGTTTAAATACACACGGGGTAATCAAGGGAATGAGACACACCTGGGAGACAATCAATGGGGGGACAGGACAGAGACTCACAGGAAAACAGGACTGAACACAGAGAACTCAAAAATAAACACACAGAAACACGGATCGTGACACAAACAGGAGCAATGAAAAGTGCCAAAGACTGGAACTAAAATTTTAGAAGCCTTGCAAGCAGAAACGTCTGGAAATCTATATTCTCCACTGGTTCTTTAAACCAGTGGAGGAGTAAGAGAGGCTTTTAAATTTACAGTCAATTAACTGACGCTTTTATCTTGTGTTGGCATATCAAAAGAGCACAACCATGCCTACAAGGTATTGCTAATAATATAGATTGGATAATGCATCAGGGAGCGCTGCAGTTTCTGGCAATCAAACTGAGAAAACTACCACAGCAGTGAGGTTATGGAGTCTGCTCCACTGTCTTATTTTTTCTTCTTTACTCATCCCACCATGCTCAACCATCCTGTAGAATACTGACTGTGCACACAGTAATAATGGGCTTTTACAGATGCTGTAGTTCTGGTTCTGCGCATGTGCACATTGGTTAAGTTTTGTTTTTCATTCTGGGGCTCGGGTTTCTTCCATGGGTTACTGCTGTCTATGCTGGCGGCTAACAGTTATGATTAAACCAAGATATCAGCAAAAACAACGGCCGACTTTACCACAACATACAACATGGTGTCAGAAGTGTTGGACTTCAGTGGTTTTGTGGACTATCTTGTGTTGTGAGTATATTGTGTGGAACCATTGTGCTTATTAACAACATAGCTTCAGGTGGCCCAACCCTGTGGTATTTGATGGCAACATAGCTGAGAACTGGCGTGTATTTGAGCAGGAATACAACATTTTCATTACATCAGCGCACTCGGACAAGCCGGCATGGACTCAAGCTTACATTCTTATGAATCTGGCTGGGCCAGTGAAATCTCTGCTCCACTTCGACAACTCACACATGCGTCCATTCAAAACATTAAATGGACTCATGTCGAACCCTCCTCTACTCTCTTATTACAACGTT
>NW_006800707.1:41275-45314 GCF_000485575.1 Poecilia formosa | reverse complement strand
GCCGATCGATCGGCACACCTTTAGGGAAAACATTTTAACAAAGCAGAGCAAACATGGTGACTCTGAACATCACTTATTCATCCAGCTCTTTATGTTGTAAACCACACAAACGTAATTTAGATCCCTCTAACCTACAGCTGAGACAAAGTAAGAGGTTCTAAAACTAACTTTCTAACTTCATGGTATGCCATACCAAAAACATTTGTGTAAATGTTTTTGTCACTTGGTCTGGGCCTTTTACTGCCTTGCGTGCCACCGCATCACAGCGATGGATAATTTCAGAACAGTATTGATCATGTATGTTATCCCCTTGACCTTTATGATCTCTTCTAATCACACACATACAGTAAAAAGTCACGTTGTTACTTACCTGTTACTGGCTTTACACCCAGATCAGTTGTTGTGGCAGCTCTTGGAGGCAGGAAGACAACAGGTCAGGAACCTGGGTTGATTGCTTTTTTGCTCTTTGTAGGAGGAAAATCTGTTGTCCCATATTGGGTTTGCCGACTGTAGGGTGGGCCAATACAAATTCCACAACACTCCTGACAAAACAAAGGTAAGTAAAAGTAAATATAATTTCTACTTATTTATCAACATTTTATAGAATAACTCTGTAGCGTTGCACTTCAACAAGGCTGGTGCACTTTTTGTAGGGGAAAAAATACAATATGACACTTTAAGAAAATAAACATTAAATATTCACTACATCTATATGGAGATGCATAGGGGAGGCTTAATGTTTAGAGCTCTGTGTTGCAGACTGCAGCATCCTAATGTTAATACTGACATTTCAAACAGCCCTAGATCTGTTCTCCAGGTGATAAATGGATTTTTAAGTTTTAGTAATACTAGATGCTGAAATCACTAAGATATGATGCTATGGTGTTTAAAAAGTTAGTTACTATATTCTCTTAATTATAGACTAATTTTTAGGCATCCAGCTTGTCAAAATATGTTTTATTATTTTTGGAGTGATACAATTAGGCAAAATAAAAAAGCCAACTATGTTAAAACAGAATTAATTTATCGGTTATTTTGTGTGCGTGTGTGCGTGCGTTGTGTGTTTTTTAAATATAGCTCTCACTAGGATATTCAGAGAATCTTTGCCAATCAATTAAATTCTTCTTTCCATTTTTCTCCAAAGTAAGAACTCACAAAAGTTCACAACTAAGGTACATAATTTGCAAAAGAATTAACTGACCCACCATAACAGCCCATATTATTTGAATCCAAAATTTCTGCATCAATAAACTAATTATTTTCACTTCTGATCCCCATTATCTCATCAAGTCATTCAAGTCAAGCACAATGAACTTNCCATTCTCTCACAATAAAATAAAAAAATTGAAAATGAATAGGTTAGAAATTAGTCAAACAATGCCAATATCAATTATACCACCCTGGATTCTACCAGAAGCAAGAGTAGATATGTCAATAATGGAAAAGAAACAAGATAAATCATACATTGTAGATAGTTATTCAGTGCAATTATATTTAAATAATTATTATCAATATGTTCAAATCTATACAGATGCATCAAAAGTTACTGGGAAAACAGGAATAGCGTTTGTAGTACCAGAATTCAATATAAAAATAGGAAAATGAATTACAGATGGATTATCAGTATACACAGGAGAAATGTTGGCAATATTATTAGCTTTACAATGGGTAGAAGATATAAAACCATTAAAAACAATAATATGTTCAGATTCAAGCTCTGCATTATTAAGTTTAAAATATAATGAAACAGAAAGTAGGATGGATATTTTATTAGAAATATTTCATACATTGCTCAGAATACAAAACGTGGGTTTGATAGTTATATTTGTGTGGGTTCCAGCACATATTGGAGTAGAAGGAAACGAATAAAATGGCAAAGAGGGCAATTCAGAATCCTATTAGTTTTACAGTTAAAACAAGTAAATCTGACGGAAAGAGTATTGTTAAAGAGAAACTGATGAAAGTTTGGCAAAAAAAAGGTGGGATGAAGATAAAACAGGAAGATGGTTTTATAAAATTCAGAAGATTGTAGGAGAAAGAAGAAATAGAAAGGATGAAAGAGTGATAGCAAGGTTAAGATTTGGACATACAGGACTTAATTATACACTTTTTAAAATTCAAAAACATAAAACTGGTAAATGTAATTACTGTGATAAATATGAAACCATAGAGCATGTTATATTAGAATGCCATAAATATGAAAAAGAGAGAAGATATATGAAGAGAGAGTTTGAAAGTATTAAGGAGAAGGTTAATTTATTAGATATATTGAGGAAGAATTTGGGGAGTAAACATGCAAATAATTATTTGATTTCTAAAGAAAACTAAAGTATTTCATAGAATTTAATTATAGTAAGTGTGTTTGTGAATGAAGGCATGATATACAAAGTTGTGCACAAGAATGTATGTGTTTTTACGTGTGAATGTGTGCGTGTATGTTTAGATAGAATTTATAGTAGAAAATATGTATATATAGATGAGGATAAATATTTAAACCATCACGAACCACACTCCATACCAGTAAGTGGTGGTAATGCTACTAACAGTTTGTTGCCAACCACCATAAAACGACAAGAAGAAGAAGAAGAAGTTTGAGAGAGACTGAAGCAGAGAGACTGGAAGATAAGAGACTGATGGGAAAGATGCCATTTTGTCTCGTGAGTGAACTATGCTGTGCTGAAGGAGGCCTAATAAATCACCTTTGTTCATGGTACAGCCAACTTTGATGAGTTTTCCTTCCACACCACACCTCTCAGTGTAACAGGCACTTTGGCACAAATACAGTGACGGACATTCAGAGGATGAAAACACTAGGCTTACAACAAAACTCAGATGACCCAGCTTTCCACCAGCATTTAAATGCACCACTTACACACAAATATTAGGCTCTCTGGAAGCGTGAAATGAGTTTTGAAAATTCTTGTGCGCTTGTAACCTGGATGCAGTTTTGTCTGTGTGTATCTGGCGACTCGTGTGTACTTGTTTAACATTTGTAGGTGTAGGAGAAGGTTTGAATTCGTAATTGTCAGATCTGTGTGGTTGAAATAAAAATAACTGTGTAGAAATGTAATGGTTGTAGAAATTGTAATTGTGTGTGTGTACTTTTGTATTCATAATTTCTTCATATTTGTATGTGCATTTGACCACATATTTACAAGTACCCGGAGTTACGCACAAATGACTTTTTGTCCGGTTAATATTACAAATCATGTTTCACACATAAGACTATCCAAAGTTACACATAAAGAAGCTTACACAGATTACAAATCCAGTATTACACACACAAAGGGATTTTGAGACTATTTTTTCTCCACAGTTATATGCTGAAGTTAAGGTGGATGTTATGAACTGCAGAGGTAAACAGAATGCATCTGTTACAATATGAAAGCGCCATAGAGGAGTCGTATCTGTGTGGGTTCAGAGCTGCTTTGTTGGCAGATGTTGAACAACAGTAAAAAAAAAAAAAAAAAAAAAGTAGTTAGTAAGCCTCCATTAATACAGACACGGTGTTTGGGGGCTCAGCAAGACATTCTAGTTTAAGGATATTTGGTTTCTAATGGCATGTAATTTGTTTGTTTTGTGTTCACAAAGTGCTTTGAGACAACATGTTGAGAATTGGCGCTAAATCAATAAACTGAATTGAATTAAACTGGTCTGCATCCCTTATCACTGTAAGGTTATAAAACAGCAAATAAAATACCTAACTTGGATTCTGAACAAGGTCATTTTAGGTAGTCGACTGAAAGGATATTCAACAGATTCAGTCTGTTTTGATTAATACTGTTGGTGGTGAATATTTTGTTTAGTTTAAAGGTATTTGTACCTTGTAATGTTTGATTTTTTAGTATGTGCCTCACAGGCTGCCGTAGCCAGTGGTGGGAAGTAAAGTACAATTTTCGTGTATCTGTACTTTACTTAAGTAGATTTAATGGTGGGTACTTTCTCCTTTTACTCCACTACATTTTACAGTAAGTATCTGTACTTTCTACTTCACTACATTTCTACAAAACTGTCGCGTTACTCGTTACATCCAAGTCGC
>NW_006800707.1:28513-40275 GCF_000485575.1 Poecilia formosa | reverse complement strand
TTATTTTCACTTCTGATCCCCAGTATCTCAAGTCATTCAAGTCAAGCACAATGAACTTGTTCCTTTTAGGTTTGGACACCTAAGAGTGTACTGTCTGTCTGTCCATCCATCCATCCATCCATCCATTTTCTTCCGCTTATTCGGGGTCGGGTCGCAGAGGCAGCAGCTTCAGAAGGGAGGCCCAGACTTCCCTCTCCCCAGCCACTTCTTCCAGCTCCTCCAGGGGAACCCCAAGGCGTTCCCAGGCCAGCTGAGAGACATAGTCCCTCCAGCATGTCCTGGGTCTTCCCCGAGGCCTCCTCCCATTGGGACGTGCCCGGAACACCTCACCAGGGAGGCGTCCAGGAGGCATCCTGACCAGATGCCCGAGCCTCAACTGGCTCCTCTCGACGTGGAGGAGCAGCAGCTCTACTCTGAGTCCCTCCTGGATGACCGAGCTTTTCACCCTATTTCTAAGGGAGAGCCCAGCCACCCTGCGGAGTGTACTGTGTACACTCCACTGTCTGTCATATCCTTCTATTCTTAATACTTGGCACTTTTAGCTATATCAGCACATAATGGATGTGCAGCCAACAAATCTGTGGCAACTCCATGATGTTATTATGTCAATATGAACGAAAACTCAGGAATTTTTCTGATGCCTCGTTGAATTGGCCTCATGAAAAATTAAGGCAGTTTTGAAGACACAAGTTAGCTTGATCATTGCCTTCCTACACAACTCCCTTTTCTCATCCGGGCCAATCAGCAAACAGAAGGAGTTGTGAACGATGACGTTCATTTTCTGCACTACCTTAGAATTTTAGTCATCCACATAATTGGTGGTAGTAGTTTTAGCAATGGCAGTGGAGGAATTGAATGAAACCATTCGCATTGACCATGCTTCCAGATATAGAGCAATTAAACACGAAGCAAGAGGAATGTTTAAGACATTAGCGATTGGATCAAATTTAAAACTTCAACAAAGTTCACACCTCCAGGAAGCAATCATCCCTTGATATCCAAGGGTCCAGTGTCATAATGGGTCCTAGTTTCTTTACCCACATACAGAAACACCACCAGCAGAACAAATGATCAGATAAATTACATTTATTTTAACAATGATGAGAAGATTGTGTGGTTCTTGTCCTTGGGGTTGGCAAGGACTAGACAGAGTCGTCTGTACGCTGAAGAGCAATGAGAAAGAGATGGTGAGTTTGAGGTTGTCGGAAATTGGAACTTTAAGAATTAAACTGATCTTACTTGAAGATAGATTTCCACCAGGGCGGTAATACAGTGGTTTCCAGGGTAAGGTCTCTTTGTGGGTGTCCTTGAAGTGGTCCGGGTTCCAGTGTGAGGTCTTGACGGAGTGAGTTCTTGGTTGATGATAGAGGCTGTGGCGGAGGGCGGACAGGTAAGTTCAGGTGTGGAGGAACGAGGAGCGAACCGACTGCCAGCTGAGAATCCAGGAACGGTTTATGGTTAATCTGCAGAGGCGAAGAAGGGACTGAGGCAACCAGTGGGTAACAATCCACAGCGTCACGAGGGGAGAAATCCGGAAAGCCAGGAACACGCCAAACTGTGTTTATAAGGAAGCGAATCTGTCTCGTTTGACGAGATCCATCGCTCTGCCGTAGATCCAGCTGTGAATCTCTTGGGGCAGATTGGAGGAGACTCTTTAATGACACGACTGCGGATCAGATTAAGGCCCGATTGATGAACACGCACATCCGCTGACCTGAAAACAGCGTTTGTTCTTTGGTTTCAATGTAGAGTATTTAATTATGCTGTATAATAATTGTAAAAACTAAAAGTAACAACTTCACGGATTTCGCATATCACGGATTATTTTCGGAACGCAACCCCTAAGAAAAACAAGGGTTCGCTGTAAATATAGTGTTTATTTCATTTTTTTCTACAGCAGGAGAAGTTTTGTCAAAAAAGCATAACAGGCTAAATTTCAAAATGTTGTAAAAACTTTTTTTAAAATAAAAATCTGTGGGGAAAAAACAGTCCACAAGGATCCTCATTCCAAACACATTCACTTAAATTTTCACTTTATGGTACATGTTCACATTATTTATTGACTGTATATCAAATCTATTTTGATATACAGATATACAAATTTAACTGAAAATATGACATAATACAATACATAATATTCAATAAAATACAAAGACTTAAATCTTATTGTATAGACTAGGTCATCAAATCACTACGTTGCCTGTAGGAATTTTTCATGCTAAACCGTCTTATTTAAATAAATCCACCTTTTCAATGTTGAGGCATTATGAGGCCAGATTCTGTGTCGACACAGAATTGACACAGTTTTGCTATGGGTCGAAACGATACATGATGCTTCATGTACCCATCACTAGCAGAGAGAGAGAGGCAACAAATGAAAATTACTAGAAGCACCTTCAGAGATAACACTGAGAGCTAGCTCAGAGGGGTGCAGATTACCATTACTGGCAAACACTCAGGCGTCGAAGCGCNCGGTTTATGGTTAATCTGCAGAGGCGAAGAAGGGACTGAGGCAACCAGTGGGTAACAATCCACAGCGTCACGAGGGCAGAAATCCGGAAAGCCAGGAACACGCCAAACTGTGTTTATAAGGAAGCGAATCTGTCAAAAGCATTAGCCAAACAAATTCTTGATCTTTTACATTGTCATCTATGGAGCAGCCTCAGACTAAAGGTTTCCAGAGTGTGGGACCATTTTGATCTTATATTGGAAAATAAATTTGTTTTCATTTTTGTTGTTTCATCCGGTTCCAGTTTCTACTTGATCTGAATCCAAATTCAGCTGAATTTAGTTTACTTTCATATTTTGTTCTGCAGGTTAAGTGTTGCATATATTTGACTAAACTGTCTTATTTAAATAAATCCACCTTTTCAATGCTGAGGCATTTTGAGGACAGGCATGAGATCTGAAGTCCAGATAAACTCAGATATACAGCTATTCTACAAATTACTCAGTTGCTTTTTATAAATTATTTCATATACAGTGATCCCTCGCTATAACGGGTTCATCTTTCACGGTATCGCTGCTTCTGTGTCCTGATTGACCGTATGATTGGTAAAAACAGTCTCCGTGCTTCTTCTCTACCTGAGTACCAATAATATTACGGCATTTAATACAGATTGTCCATTCAGGAAATGGAAACTGAAACTTTGAATGCCAGCTGAAAAAATCTGTGGCCAGAGGCAGCAGAACCCGACCGGAGGCTCGCTTGACGAGCTCCATCGCTCTGCCATAGATCCAGCTGTGAATCTCTGGGGCAGATTGGAGGAGACACTTTAATGCCACGACTGCGGATCAGATTAAGGCCCGATTGATGAACACGCACATCCGCTGACCTGAAAACAGGTTTTGTTCTTTGGTTTCAATGTAGAGTATTTATTTAAGCTGTATAATAATTGTAAAAACTAAAGGTAACAACTTCACGGATTTCGCATATCACAGATTAATTTCGGAACGCAAACCCTAAGAAAAACAAGGGTTCGCTGTAAATGTAGTGTTTATTTCATTTTTTTCTACAGCAGGAGAAGTTTTGTCAAAAAAGCGTAACAGGCTAAATTTCAAAATGTTGTAAAAACTTTTTTTTTAAAAATAAAAATCTGGGGGAAAAAACAGTCCACAAGCATCCTCATTCCAAACACATTCACTTAAATTTTCACTTTATGGTACATGTTCACATTATTTATTGACTGTATATCAATCTATTTTAAATTTAACTGAAGATATGACATAAGACAATACATAATATTCAATAAAATACAAAGACTTAAATCTTATTGTATAGACTAGGTCATCAAATCACTACATTGCCTGTAGGAATTTTTTATGCTAAACTGTCTTATTTAAATAAATCCACCTTTTCAATGTTGAGGCATTATGAGGCCAGATTCTGTGTCAACACAGAATTGACACAGTTTTGCTATGGGTCGAAACAATACATGACGCCTCATGTACCCATCACTAGCAGAGAGAGAGAGGCAACAAAGGAAAATTACTAGAAGCACCTTCAGAGATAACACTGAGAGCTAGCTCAGAGGGGTGCAGATTACCATTACTGGCAAACACTCAGGCGTCGAAGCGCTGGCAGCCTGCTCCTCATATACTCCTGGATGATAGGTGATGAATCACGCCCTCCAAGGTGTTGAGATTGAGTCATGGCTGAGATTCTAACTGGCTTGAAATGACAGCACTCCTCTGTGCAGCATCCTGAATCAGTCCTGAACCGTTTGCACAACCAGATCTGTGTTACTGTCACTTGCACCAATTACAAAACGACACAAAACTTGGTTCAGACTTTCTCTTGCATCCTGTTGGCTTGTCTAAAGTTTTAAAACGTCGAGTTGCACATGCTCAGTCTACTTTGTTTGGCTTCCAAACAGTCAGAAGTAGTCTCTGAAGCATTTAGATCTTGGCACAGACAACAAAGGAGGTGGGAGGGAAGGAGAGGTTCATTCTGAGTTTGAGCTCAGCTTGATGTAACTATGGACAATGGCGGTGCCACAGTCAACTTATCGTTTGAGGCAATATCCTTAAATGGCCTCAGTCTCCCTTCTCTCTCTCCATCTCTCTTCTCTTCATGTTGGTGCCATTTATCTTCTCCACGCCCATCTGACACAGAAAAGCACCATGTAGCCTTTCATACCGCCATCCAGGCTCCATGCTTCTTCTTTGCCTGTCAGTTCGGTCGTGCATCACTGCCTCCGCTCTGCATCCCTCCTAGCATCCCGCCTCTGCTTGCTGGCAGCAGCGTAAAATGAAAGTAAGATCTCCTGCTCAATCCCCTTCAGGAGGAATGAGGCAGCATGAAATGCTTCCGCGCACCTCCAGTCGTCCACCTCTTCACTGAAGCTGTGTGTTGGATAAAGGTGCACCTTTTAACCACAGCATTCCCCCACAATGTGTTTAGGTTTACCACATATTTTACCACATATTCTGTTTCCTTTCTCACTTCATCTCTACCTCTGCACATCCATGCCTCTCACCAAGTTTTTGTCTTTTAATTCTCAGTTTATAGCTGGAGCCCATATTCCCTAAATCCCACTCAAGCTGAATATTTGGAATGGCTGATCATTTAAAAACCCTATTGTGGATGCCTCTGTATATTTCTGCTTTTGCTCTTTGTGATGGTGTGCATCTCCTCTCCTCCGCTTGCTCATCTCTGACTGATGGAGGGTGGGGTAATATGGACTGGTTGCCATGACACCAGACAGCCCTTGCTTGGCGCAGGCACGTAGCTTCCTCTCTGCTCCCTGGAGCCCTCCGCTCAGGACCGTGTGCTCAGATTTGCCAGAGTTGTATATGATGCATGGCACTGCATGGATATATCTGCTGCCTCACCATGCTGACTGAAGCAGACTGGAGTGTGAATGTAAGCAGAGTCTATCTCCAAAGTCAAACAAAGGCATTTTATTTTAATACAAACATCTTAGAAAAACATTTTTAGAATATACTCAGAATTCCACAGTGAATTGCAGTCATCTATTGGTTCTGACACAGACACTCAGATATCCACTAAAGAACCATTGGACTTCTAGCAGTGGCCACTCTCTTCAGATTCCAACCACAAATCACATTGTACGCACCATTTCATTTCCCTCTGCAGTGATTTTTCTTCTTTTTTCAATTCTACTGTTTAGCCATCTTATTCTGATTCGGATGCTTTTTCAGTCAACACCAACAACACAAACTACTGCATTTTAAGCAACCAGATATGAAGCTCTTGGATTGTCCTGGAAGTACACAGGGCCAAAATTACAAAGTTTAACTTTACTTTAAAAGTTTCACATTTAAGCATTAATGCTTAATTCCTGGTTGGTGGAATACTTAAGGCTCGATCCCTCCAGCAAAAAGCATTGCAATCATTTTTCTTAGGCTCAAAAGGCAATTACACAGTTTTGAACCACTCTCCTCACAGCTCTAAGAATCCTAATAAAAGTGTCCATGCCAGCTCCTATCCATCTATCTATCTCCAGACTCCAGCCTGGATGAATAATTTAGCAGGCTGTATTTCCAGCCATCTGCTTCCCTCCCTCCCTCTCTCACATTCTCCTTCCACCACTCTGCTCACTTCTCAGAGACGTCCCCTGGATCCGATTCTAGTTTTTCTTTATGTGGTGTGTGAACAGTTATGGGCTTCCAATGATAAAATCTTATTTATGTGACAATTTTTTTCAGTTCTGCCCTGCTAGTCCTCTGCTTAGAGAGCTGATCCGTAATATTGATGCTAAGTCTAAAATACTTAAACTTTAAACATATATACAAGTAGACATGCATTTATGGCAGTGCTGCATCTTTAACTTAAAAACTACAAAGTGGAAGGTGGATGTTGCTAAACTGATGCTTTGTAAAGAACATCAACAAGCTGCTTGCTTTCAAATGGCCCAGAAGGACAAAAGATAGAAGAAAGAAAAAGAACAGAAGATTTTTAGTTTTAACATTTATTTTTCAGTAAAAATATATTTTAACATAGTTTACTTCAACATTCACGCAAACTTTGAATTGAAAACTAGCTTTCTATCAGTCACAGAGCACACGACATTATTAAAGCACCACAAAGATAAAAAATCAGTTAAGTTATTCATCATTGTAAATGATGAATAACTTAATTAACAGAATAAAAGCAGCTATAACATGACTGCTTTTATTCTGGGTTTTTTTTATTACCATCAGAATAAACATCCCGTCAACCTTTTCCTCCAAAACACAATTTAATTTATTTCTTATATTAATATAAATTGAAAATTTTGCCTGTCCAATAAGAAAATTTAACAAATTCCATTTACTATCTTCCTTTTTTGTATAACCTGCACCAAATATAAAAGCTACATCAGACCAATAAACACCACATAAAAAAATCACATCTTCTAACAAAATAAGCAATGGTGAAAGTCAATTACATTCAAGAAACATGTGAAAAGTAGTTTTTATTTCTTCACAAAAAAGACATAATTCATTTGTATCTTCTTTAAATTTAGCACTCACAGCACCGTGCAAAATCCTCCAGTGTAGGTCGCCTGCGCTCTTACGCAAGGCAGGTTTATAAAAGACCTTCTATACAGGTTTCTGATTTTCTCAGACTTTAAACCTGTCTGTCCAAACAGTATCAGTTCTTACACTTAACTGTTTCTTATTCAACCCTTGAACAACCACTGCAAAAAGTTTCCATTCATCATACAAAAGTTAACATTTTTTGAGTGATCAATAGACGACCCGTCATTTTCTCATCCACTCGCACATTAAGAACTAAGTTAAGGTTTATTCTTTTATTCAGAATGATAAGGACCCATCTTCTGTGTGAAAAAAACGGGCTTTAACTGCGGTGGCTTATAACACAACAGCATTTTCCTGATTGCTCAAACAATTTTCCCATGACGCGACAATTCTCTCACTATCACCAATGGTATATTTTCAGTCGTGACTTTTTCAGCTGGAGTACTCAACGGGGAAATAGACAAAAGGACATTGTTCACAACAAAGTCTTTTTCAATCTCTTTGCTTGCCTTCTCCCCACTGTAAACAAAACTGACCACTGCGCTGTTCATCCGAGCAGCAGATTTAATGCTGCTACAACCAACAACTTCTCCAACTGGAAAACTACATTCTTCCACCGTCATAGTGGGACTATGAGGTATGATCTTCAAACAATGTGGCCTTATAAGTTTGGTCAAATCCATTTACGGCATTTTGCACCAATAGGCAAAATGCCGGTATTACACACAGAAAAGTAACTAATTACGCTTAATATAACTCCACAACAACAATATTCTAAGAACGATACCCAGAAAAAAACCACGAGATACAAAAACCAAGTTAGAAATTCTCAATCTCTCAGTCCACTCACCTCTTGCTCCACCTCCAACCCCTAGCATGCAATGCAAAAGAAAGAAAGAACAAAAGAAAAGAACAATTTCTATGCATATTTTCAATCACTTCATAACCATCATACAACATCTGCAACACTATCGGTCAGAGGCCAGCAGAGGTCAGCCAAGTTCCTCCTTCCTGCCAGCAAAACAAACCAAGTGACCATATGCTCCTTCACTGAAGTTTCATCATCTGTCGGTCCAGATGAGAGACTGCTAATCATCCAGTTATGAATATGAATAAGTAAGAATGCACCTATAGCATGAGAGCAGACATTTTAACTATACATAGTGCACAATTACCAGCCACTTTATTAGGTACAGATGTTATTAGCTTGTTGACACAGAAAGCAAATCAGCCAATCGCATATCAGTAGATTTTAGCTTTATAGAAGTTCAGACTGAGAATCAGTTTGAGGCAGAAAAGGGATTTAAGTGATTTTGAACGTGGTGTGCTTGCTAATGCCAGACATCTGGGTGGAGGACTTCAGAATTTTCTTGCACAGCCATCTCTGAGAGTTATAAAGAATGTACAGAAGAAGACAACATGTTCAGTTATCAGTAGTTATAGGGACAAAAATGTCTTGTTGGTGTCAGAGTTTAGAGTACAACAGGTGGTTTAAGATTAATAACCTCATTCTAAACTTATTAGAACCAATGCAGAATTCATTTCTTAGCAAGTTTTCAAAACAAGGCAGTTTTATGGATTCCTGCTGCCATCAAAGTCAACAGATCTCAGTCTAACAAAGCACCTCTTAGATTTGGTGAAACAGGAGATTTTCACCATGGATGTGCTGTCAACATCTTCAGCAATTGTGTGATCTTATTTCAGCATGGACCGACATCTCTAGGAAATGTTCCTGTTGAATCTATGCCATGGATGGTGTATCTAATAAAGTGGTGAATGTATATTTCCTTGTATACAAGGTCACTGGAATTCCAACAAAGTAAGATGCATTTATTTGTTATGATGAACACCTTAGCTGGTTACTTCTTTAGATTCACTAATTTTTTTGGTCAATTCTCTCCAAATTTTTGTGGAAGCAAAAAAGACCCATCTGCAAAGTTAAATCTGCAGAGGAATATTCCACACCTTCAGCTTTCTTCACACATGCTTTGACAGTCATTACCCCTCTGTCGGCCCCAAAAATGGCGCCTGTAGCACTTCTGCTAGCAAGATCAATCTAAGCACATGCTATACAATAACCAATATAAGAATATTGCATATCCATGTAATGGGCAAAAGCTCATCTAAATGATAATATTGTCTACCTCAACAACACCCAGTTCCAACACTGATCAGCTTTATGAAAAAAAAAAAACATAACTAGAAGCTAATTAGACGCTAATGACTCACACCTGGTAAACACACAGCAACACAGTGCAACAGGAAAATACCCACAAAAACTACCTATTAGATTAAAACCCAAGGTCTGCTGTTTCCAACAATACTAGATCAACATGAAATGTGAAAAACTCACTGAACCAGCAGCAGAAAAAAAAGACAAAAAAAAAAACATAACTAATTTCACGAAGCTAAAAACATAAATTCAGTTCTACCTTTGCTGTGTCATCTTCATAATCCATGTTAGAGTAAATATTTCCACTCATGTCTTGTAATCCATTCTCCTTGTGTCATACTTTTGTGATTTCTCACTATTTTCAACTTTTCTGTCTCCATGGATGCCACCTATAAATTCAAAGGACTTCTTCACTTTAGCACACAGCTGGAGCTTTCCGGTCATTTACCCAAATGCATTTTCGTTAGTTGTGATTGGTGAATGAGGTTGCTACGGGATTTTGTAATTCCCCCTGATTCTATTGGCTAATAGCCAATAGAATCAGGGGGAATTACAAAATTACAAAAATTACAAAATTGACACATCCTATTGGATGTGTCAATCTCCCAAATCAACCAACGGGCTGCAGATAATCTGCCCTGTAGGTTTGGTTTTCCGACTCAATGCTCAACGCTTTTATAACCAGAGTACCGAGGACAGTGCTTTTTAGTAGTAATTCACTCTTATATTGTTAAAAAAAAAACATTGTTGTTAATTGTAAACAATATTTATAGGAAGATCTAAGTTGGGGGAAAAATTTAAAAAAAGAGAGAGAAATTTGTGATTCTACCGTTGGTCCCAAAATGTCCAAAAATGGCACATTTGGAATGTTCACCTGAAATTTTATCAACCAATACCTTTCCAAAATGTCTATGTCTATGCTTCATTTTTTTAATGTAGCAAGTGGGTCAGAACCTGTACTGTGGATTGCTAGAGGTTCTGGGTTTCAACTGCATGCTTTTAAGGAAAAGCCACATTACATAATGTATTCCATTACAATTCATTATTTTTATTTTTTTCACCGTGTGCCACATGTATTTGCTTTTACTCTGTAATACAAATGTTGATTTTTAGACCTCTAGAGTATTCGCTGGAATATTACCTTTGTTTTGATACCAGAACCAGTCAAAGAGGCTGAACAGTGGTGCAGTTGGTAGAGCTGTTGCCTTGCAAGAAAGTTCTGGGTTCGATTCCCGGGCCGGGGTCTTTCTGCATGGATTTTGCATGTTCTCCCTGTGCATGGTGGGTTCTCTCCGGGTACTCCGGCTTCCTCTCACAGTTCAAAAACATGACTGTCAGGTTAATTGGCTTCTCCAAATTCTCCTTAAATGTGTGTGTGTGTGTGCGTGTGTGTGTGTGTGTGCGTGTGCATGGTTGTTTGTCCTGTCCATCTGTTTTGCCTTGCAAAAGACTGGCGACCTGTCCAGGGTGACCCCACCTCTTGCCCGGAATGTTAGCTGGAGATGGGCACCAGCAACCCTCCTGACCCAAGTAAGAGACAAGGATGTACAGAAAATGGATGGATGGATGGAACCAGCCAAATACACCTTGTAGTTCCTGAGATATATGGAATTAATTTTGGGGAAGTCATTTTTGAGAACTCTCCAAAACATCTCCAAAAAAAGAGGCTCTGTTTTTGCCGAGGTCTCAAACTCCAGTCCTCCTGCAACTTTTAGATGTCTCCCTGCTTCTCAGTATACCTGACTTCAATGTTATGTGGTGTGTTGCTGCAGGTTCGCCTTTAAGGTGAGTGGTGGGTAGCACCAATGTAGCCTTTAAAGCCAGGTGTGTATGCATTCACACAGGAGCTCATTCAGGGCCGTGTCTTCCCCAAACCTTGAACATTCGTCATTTCCAGGATAGTTTTGTGATCTCTGGCTTTTAGAGAGAAAACTGTATTGCGTTCACCACTGCAGTTGGGTTGTGTGGTGGTCTTCCTGCTCTCTCGAAGTGCGTGTGGTCAAATACACACTGTGGGGTTCTTACCAGGGGAAGCGACTCCATTGTCCAGCTTGCTTTGGGCTCTGTACCATGGCTTACACTAAATTTTACCTTTAGTTCCTGGGTTGTTGTGGGACTTGGCCGCGAATTGTTTGTGGCTCTCCCCCTCCTCTTGCTGCTCCCTGGTGTGCACACCTGACCTGTAGGCAGGGGCACTGTAAAGGGGGGGGAAAGTGATGACAATTCCAGGGGCCCTGACCAGCAGGGGGCCCTCCACAATTTAATTATTTATTTTTTGTTCATAGAAATAAAAAAAAATATCCGAGCCCTGTCAATTACAAAATTAATCATATTGTATTTTCAAAGATTGTTTTTAGCAGTAAAAATTTTATGTCCCCACTCCCAGATCAAAAAACACACATCCATATTTACCCTGAACCCCCCTATCTGCATTAAATGGTTCGTTCCTGCTTGGAGCCTTCAGAGTGATGCTGTTAGCAGCAGACAGTAGGAAATACGAACAATTGTGGCAGCTACTATGCTGCTAAGAAAAATTATAAAATCAGGTTTTCAAAAAAGAGAGAGAGAAAAAGGCAAGAGTGTTAATTTATAACCCAGTTTT
>NW_006800707.1:22246-27907 GCF_000485575.1 Poecilia formosa | reverse complement strand
GATGCAAAACCTGACTTCGGACACAGTTGTTCTTTGTTCGACTCCCCCTAGTGGTCTGGATCACTTCTGTTTTCAGCATTTTTTGTTTGCATCTCTTTTTTGTTGCATGTGTTTTTCTCGTCTTTGCTGGGTGTTTGTACCTGTTGGCCACCGTAAAATACAGTGGTGAAAGTAAATATACCTTTAAATAGTGGCGTCTGTAGGTTCCAGTATTTTTACTGTAAATTTAGTTTTACTACTGCATTCACTTTATGAGTAAGCTACTGCCAAGAAAACTGTAATGCTACTTTTTAAAGTACAGTCTTAGTTTTACGATAGAACATTAATACCTAACCTGAATGAGATGCCACTCAAAGTCCATCATGTTTTTGATGAAGGTGGAAACCTGAACATTGACCGTCACTTTTTCTTTTGAATGGTCTTTCCTGTGTTTTTGGATACCATCTTCCCATGACTGGCTTTTGTGCCCCTTTCTGGGTTAATCCCAATGAAGCGACTAAAAAGCAAAATCAAAAATGGGAAAATTCCTGAGAATACAAATAGTCTGGCATTCTGAATACAGCTGGTATAATATATAAATAAAGCTGTTTATAATTATGTATAGAGAAAACATCACCACCTTTGTCAAATGTTAATCATAATTTGCTTTAAAACTTTAAAACCATGTCATTGTAAAAAGATTGTAGGGATAGTTTTACTGTTGAATTAACTCCAAAGTCTTGGCTGCCTCATGTTAATATTGGAGGTTGAAAATGAAGAAGATGGACAACACTGTCCTGTCTGTGTTGACAGACCCTGTCTGGAATGTTGGCTGGACCCTCTCATAGACAATATGGCCTTCAATACTGACCATGCAGAAAACTGCTTGCCACAGGGACTGTAATAAACCGAGTCCTTAATTGGAAGAACATAAAACAAATCCTCTTATTGATACAGTATGCATTTAAATGATCATCATAATAAAGAGTGTCCACTCTGCCAGGTAAAGTAAAAGCAAGGATCTTAAACTCCTCAATTGCCGTGCAAGTCACATGAATGTTGAAAACTGTAGGCTGGATTAATTTACAGAAGTTATAGAGGAATTCATGGTAATTTGCACTGAAGGTGAAGTGTGCTTTGAAAGTTCATCAAAGGCTACCTTGGATGACCTTGGGATCACTGATGGTGAAGTGTCTTTGGTGCTGCTCTTGTTTTCACCAACATGCAGGAGGAAGGGCTGTCCTGGTTGCACAGCAATGAGGAAGGCTTCAACACAGGCTTGCATCTTTGACATAATGATAAGAAGACGAATAATAAAAATTATTAAATATATTTAGTAGCACAGCTACATTCAGATGGCAAACAAAGCCAATGAGAAACTGCTTCTACAAAGAAGTAGGATCATTAGAATAACCACATACCTGCACATATCTGAAAATATGGTCCACAGTTTGACATGAGCTGTTTTGGATTCTTCTTGCGGCCCGTGGATGTAGGACGAAGCACATGAACCAACAGAAGAATGCCTGGTTTTCCCAGCCTGGAGGAACAACAGGATAAATAGCAGACACATTAGGATAATAAATAAACATTTTAAAGAGAAGTGTGAGCAAAACTAACCAGACCCACCTTTGTGTGTGTGTCACCATCACAGTCATTCAAAAATACTTTGTCCACCTGGTTTACCCTGGAGAGCATTTTTTACCACCTACAACATAAAGTATAAAAATGTCAGAAATAATTACCATGAACACAACTCAGACATTAGCCATTATAGAAATTAGTCAGCTTATAGAAACATTATGGAGAGGATTTCTTCTACCAACCTGTCAGAAGAAATGTGTTGAAGTCATCATAACAGGTTTCAGTCACCAACATGACATACTAATGAAAAAAAAAGAGGCAGCCAATGTCATTATTTATTATCATTATTTATAGAGACAAACTCATTTTGGCTTAGCTTTGATCGCATAGATCAAACCACCGGTCCAGCACAGCCACTCTCCCCATTATGCCGTCCATAGCCGAAAACTTCAAGAAAACGACTCCGCAGCTAAATAATGTTAACTCAAACGGCCTTTCTGACAGTTTTAATGTTCGTTTAACCACCGACACCCCGTGCTACACCTGCTTGGCTAGCTTTAGCTGCTAACAAAAATAATAAACCAAGGTGCTCAAGTCCAGTCCTCGAGAGGTACCGTCCTGCATCTTTTCGATGCATCTTTACTCCAACAGACCAGGATCAGCTCTGAACAGACCTGCTAACCAGCCATTCATTTGATTCAGGTGTGTTAGAGCAGGGACGCGTCTGAAAGTTGCAGGATGGTAACTCTGGAGGACTGGACTTGAGCTCTCCTGTACTGAACAGTCGTCCCGCGATATCCAAGCAAATAAACTTACGTTAAGCATAAGTTGATACTCTTGTGAAAACAGAAAGTTAATGCATTCATAAAAAATAATCAAAATCAAAAACATGATGATCTTAACATGGAACTTACCTTGTTTTTTTTTTGTTTGTTTTTTTTCTTTTTGTTTTAATAGATCATTATTGAGATACAGAATACATAACAGTATAAATGCAGCATACATTGTGGTATAATGTCCGCCAGGGAGTTACAAACATTGAGACAGTACATCACCATTACATTACATAAATACATTAAAGAGAGAACAAAAAGAGCATGTTTTAAAGCTTTGGGGAACTTACCTTGTTATGAGAAGATCCAGACAAGACGCCATACTGCTGTCTCCAGGGCAAACACGTGACGTCACAGATACGTGGCGATTGTGGGAGCAACTCTTTAGCAAACACCATTTCTTTAGGGAAACTGACAAACCTATCTTTGAATTTGACTAAACAAGTGTTTAATTAACATTGTATTTTTAACATACAACACCAACACTGGTAATCTAACACTTTTGATTTTAATTCATTCCCTGAAAGATTTATTATGGAAAGTATTTTTTTTCTTTCCATTTAATATTGTCTTTAAATGCTGGTTCTCTAAGATGCAAATATGAGTAAAATGTCTTGCCTAGGAAAAAAACTGTATTGTACAATTATTTTGCGGTAGTTTACTGCCAGTCATGAGTCTTGATTGTGACAAGAGAAGAAGACATCAAATTGACAATATCCTACTGTATTTTGGAATCACAGTATGTTACTGCTGGAATTCCACTGTAAATTTACAGCCATTTCTAAGAGCGCACTTAACAACAGGTGAGTCAGTCAGCAGCAGCTCTAACCCACGTCCCTCCTGACCCGTCCTCTGCTGAGTGAAATTAAAGCTGCAGTATGTAACTTTTACATAAATATTTTTTCCACATATTTTTTAAAACTGTCATTATGTTGTGACAGTATGGTATGACAGGTAATCTGTGAAAAATATATTTCCTCAGCCTTCTCCAAGTGCTAGTAACAACCAGTCAGTGGCAGGAGAGTTTTAGCGCTGTCAATCACAATCTCATGTGGTGCTGCTCATCGTTCCTCCCCCTCGATTTGTGCTGTGCTGCAGCTAGCATAGCACAAAGCTGTGCAGATTCAAACTGTGAATGCTCAGTCTAGTTACCATAGTTACCAATGACGGCAGATAAACGGTTTCTTGTAATGACCAGCCTGGTCCTCAACACGACTGTCATGGGTTTGAGTCCTGGACTGATGACCTTTGCCATATGTCTTCCTTCTGTCTCACAAGTCACCTTTCTGTCTGACCACTCTCAACTAATGGCTGCCAGAGCTGATGAAACCTTCAAAAAAATACTCAACTATCAAAGAAGAAAATGGACATGTAAAGGTAATGATTAGGGTCAACCCAAGGCAACAAAGAACACCAGACTGTGTGAAATAAATTAAAACTTAACCACTCCCCAAATCTAATCATTGTTATTGCTCATTAATTATATTTATTTCTAGCTTGTTTTCATGCATACCATCCATCTTTAGTAATGCAAAGAGCCCTGACCAGCCCTGACAAGAGAACGGTAAGAAAGTCAAAAATCAATGCATACACCTTGTCACAATCAGGCTAACCTGATCGTGACATGTTTTGCTGTGGAAGCTCTTGTTGTGTCAAGAAGACTCAAAGTCCACTGCTCTCATTAGCAGTAAGGCATTTCAAAATAAGATCAGGAAGCCTACTTAAAAGGAAACTATTATCACACATCTCAGTTGTTTATTTACTTGGCAACAAAAAGGCGCTTGTCTCTGTAGGAGCATGGCCATTTTGCTTCCTTGCCATTTTGTTTCAAGTACACAAAGATCACAGCATGTTAACATGTACATTTTCTTTTTCAAATTGGCAAAGGTAAAATGTGAATCACAGCAATATTTTGGATTTAGAAAGGAAATGTTTTCTCAGTTGAAGTTCTGATCTGTATGTGTCAGGGAATGGACATGAAGACTGGTGTTTACTTTAATTATTGGTAAGTGAGGTTATTGTGCTAATCACTAATTTAACGCATATGTTCCAAATAATTTTGTCTTGAAGATGGAAAACCTTGTTGTAATCCTCCGTCACACACACAGTGTGACATCACCTTGGCTTAAATAATTACACCAGGAACAATAGGAACAAATATGAGAAGGAGAAATCAGAATTGGTTAAAATTGCTATGTCAGAGTTTTACCAAAACTAATGACTGGAAATCAACAATGAGGCTTGGATAAATTACTCTTTATCCTTTTTCACATTTACAGCCTCCCCCTTCACCCACCCATTGGTGTTAACCAGATCAAGAGGTTTTTGACCCACTAGGTCTTAACATTGTTAGTTGACTGTTCTCGTCTCTATTATTTGTTGTCTATTATATACAATTACAAAATACAAAAAGTATTTTATACAATAACATGTTTTGTCTTTATCCCTTGTTGCTTTCTTAATGTAAAAGTAACGAGGCTCATTGAGCCGTAACAAAAAAAAAAACGGAGACACAGACTTCCACAATAAGTAGGCTCATTATTGAGCACCAAACATGAAACAAAAAAGGAATATTAAAGTAAAAAAGCATGCAGCACCTGTGGCCACTGGCATTGCCAAAAAGCAGGTGGTCTGAGCAGCAGAGTCCTGCTAAAGAAAATCAAAGAAATCAAAATCAGGGTGGGCAGGCAAGACAGGCAAGAGCCAAACTGAAAAGCGGCGCTGGTTGGAGCTTCAACGTAGCTCCACCAGCTCCACTCACATGGTTTTAAAATTGCCAGGAAACACTGGGCCCAAGCAGATCCTGGATCCTGTGCCTTAAAAATAAAGAACAATTAATATAAAGAGATGAATCCCTCCATGTAAAGTGGAGGTGGCATCACAAATGTCATAAAATGTTTTTGTTCCAAACCACTCAGATCTTCTTGTTCTGGTTTGCTCTGCATCCCCAGAATCAAATCGACATTCAGCTTCAATGAATTGATGATGGCACTCGACAAAATATAGTATTTATTACAGGTTTTCTCGATTGTTGACTGTATCTTGTTTTTATGATGTAAAACATTTGAAATGCCTTATTGCTGAAATGTGCTGTACAAATAAAATTTGATTGATTAATGTGCTGTGAACATGTAGTGGGAATTTACACTAAGATTCTTCTGGTTTTTATTGGTTCTTCCTGACTCAGCGGTGTCGATAGCAGGAGGAAGAAAGCAGAGGAGCTCAACGCTTTCACAGATTGTCTGTCTCATACCAACATGGGCTC
>NW_006800707.1:9652-21786 GCF_000485575.1 Poecilia formosa | reverse complement strand
ATTTTTATTTTGAATTTCTTTTGCAGAAAGTCATTTCAGGGAAAACATCATACATAACTATGAAATTAATATCTTAAATATTTTGTGGGAGTGGAATAGAAAGCTATTTGGTTCTATATCATCATCATTTTTAAACATGTTTTCTTCTCTGACTAGAGGAGAAGAAAATTGATGTCGTAGTGTTGCCTATGTGGTGATCTGTGTTTTCTGTGTTAGCCTGTTCCCCGGTGAGTCTCTGTCTTCTCTGTTGATTGTTCCCAGCTGTGTCTCGTTTCTTTGATTACCCTCCCAGTGTGTTTAGTCCCACCTGTTGTCTTTGTCTCTTGTGGATCCTCGTCTTGCTCCCCGTTGTTCAGTTCTGTGGAATTTGTCATTAAATCATCATCATCACCTTCATCCTGTGTCCTCCCTCACCCCTCATCCACACATCATGACAGCCTATGAATTTCTTGTAACATTTTTGATCTATAAAGTCACAACATTCATGTTTTCTTTAAAGAAGAACATGTTAGTTCGATTAGTCTTTTTATTTTTCACAATGTAGCATCAGGATTTGTTTTTCTATTTTTGTATATGTTTGTCCTTAACTTGATGCTTGTTAGCACATTAGCTCCACTTTATAACACATTTATGCCAAACTAACTTTTAGCCACATAAAAGAAATGATTTTTTAGGAGCAGTTGGATATTTAATCATGTCTCTAATCAGTTAAATCGCAGATTGTTAAATTGAATAATACATTTTAAAGTGTATGTTTTGCCATCTTGGCTGTGTCTGCCGCAAAGAAAGAGAAAAAATCAGTCTTCAAATGTAAAGTATTGAAATAATTTTAATTTCACTGAGAACGTGTGATTATATCAAATTTTGCTCTGTATTCTATGGAGGACCAAAACTGACATAAGAAATAAAAGCATAAATATGCATTTAGTTTTTCCTTGCCCTAAAACATAAGTTTCTGTCAAGAAATGTATACATTTTCTTTTTCATTTCCTCTAAACATGCCTTTTTGTCAAGAAAAGTAGATATTTTGTTTTGTCTTTTCCTTATACAAGCCCTCCTTTTGTCATTGCCTCTTTCAATAGCTGTAGACTGGTAGAATAATTTCACACTGATTTTGACTCAATAGGTCACATGACCTAGAAGCTATTGAAGAGAAACACTAAATTTAAACTAAAAAAAGGTAACAAAAATAAAAAAATTGTTAAAATGGAATAAAAATGCATGTGCCTCATCTATACAGTTTAGTACAACAATTTCACACTGATTTTTAGTCAATGTGGCACACAATATGGAAGCTATTGAAGAAAACATTATATTTAACATTAAAGTTATTTCAACTATTGAATATGACTTGATGTTTTAATAGAGGGTAGTGTGTCTCATGTAAAAGCATGAATTGCCACTTTTTTGTATCAGTTGGTCACAAGGCATTTATTAACATTTGTTTCTTAGGAGTGTTTGGTTCAGAAATTTGTTGGTAGTCCCTAAGTGAACCTCTGAGTGCTGAGTAGGGGCTGGAGAACGGCTGGCAGAAATTAGCGTTCATAAATCGGATCAACCTTGAGCTAAACGCCGCTTGCTCCGCAGATATTGGAATATCCAGTATCCAACTTGAAAACAACTGCGCTGCAGTCAGTAACACAACAAAACCACCGGGATAAAGTTTGTTTTGGTCTGTGGCCTGTAAAGATGGCACCGAGCGACTGGACCTAAACGCCCCACAACGTCTGACACAGTGACGTTGGTTCCAAAGCTCTATTGACCAATAGTAGGAGCTGGACATAGAAGGCGGCTCTCCTCATTACCATAGCGATGCACACGGAGAAGCAGAAAGAGGACACGTAGAAAAAGGAGAGGAGGCAACGACAAAAGAACGAGGGCTTTTATGAAACTAAATATCTACTTTTCTTGACAAAAACGCATGTTTAGAGGAAATGAAAAAGAAAATATATACATTTCTTGCCGAAAACTCATGTAAGGACAAGGAAAAAATATATTTATGCTTTTATTTCTTTTTATATCAGTTTTGGTCCTCCATAGTATTCAACAAGTCATAACAAAACACATTTGAACAGTCAAATACCTTAGCATTAAATTAGGAAAACAACAATCCTTATACTGTACATGTAAAATCTATTTTTCTTGTAGTTGTACTTTTTTAGCAGCATAAATGGTTAAACAGTGACCAGTTCCACCATTTTGGATGTTGAAGTTATGACACAGGGGCGTACTGTCTCAATTCTCAAATATTTGCACACTTGTAACCTGCACAGTCTAGAATATTCAGTACCGAGTCACAACAATGGCTCCACCTTACAGACAGTAAAACACACTGCTAGCATTCATCGCTTTTTTTATTTGTTTTACAAAATAATCAAACGTCACCAAAACAAATAAAATTTAATTTGTAGTTAACTGGCAAATTGAGCAAACAGAAATAGTTTGGTAATTAATTTTACTCATATTATTGTATATTTGACACTGGGCTAGCAGAGCTGCTCCGTACCTTACAGCAGTGTTTCTCAATTATTTTCTGTCATGCCCCCCCTACGGATCATAATTTTTTCGTGCCCCCCGGTGACCTTCCCTCTCCAGAATTTAAATACTATTGTGAATCTGTTCACATTTAATAATTTATCTGTACAAACCATTGGCTATGGAATTGTATGACATTATCAAAACTGCTGTTTTATTATTCCAAGTCTTTAAATAATTTCCAAAATCAGTTTATCAGGTGAATCTGTAACATTTAATCAAGACTACTAAGTTTAAGTTAAAAAAGTGCAAATGATTCACTGGGATTTGCATTTTTAGACTTAATACATTAAAATTTTTGACAAGTAAACATTGAACTTGTCAGCTTCTTCAGTTTAGTTTTCCACAAGGTATATAGTTCTTAACATTTATTGTGGAAAATTTTACAACAATATTGCTTATAGTTCAGCTTGTCAGATGAGAAGAGATGCAAAGTGTATAACATTTTGCATTAACAATAAGAAGACAGGTTTCGTCTATTCCCTGGCCTTTTCCCGCGAGCTACAGTTACTTGCTTATGATGGAGTATAAGTGCTGGGCTCTGAGTTTTTGATTTGTGCTTTAAATATGAGTAAAGTTGGACGAGAATAAAAACTAATTTTATGATGCATTTTCATTATACTCCGCTAAATTGCGGAATACTGATCCTGTAAGGTTATAGTTGGTACTGGTTTAACAAATGACTAAGTACTAAATGTTTTAGCACATCGGAAGCAAATGTTCAGCCCAGGACTTTGAAACGATTTTAAGCAACTTTTTATTTAACAGAAAGAACCAGACCTGCTGAGCGGGTCACGTTGCATATCACTCTATCGAAGCTTTTTAACTTAACAACTTTCTTCTGGCAATATTGCGTCTTTATTCTGTTAATAGGACTTGATTCTCGTAGTATTATGACTGTATTCTTGTATTTGAAAATAAAAATCTCTTAACTTGGCCATAAAGCTCCATCATACTGGCTTTACTGACCTCTGCTGCCGTTTCTCTTTTGACTGTCAAACTTCTCCATCTCTCTTTGTCGGTATTTCAAAACATCCACGCTTGTATCCTTTGCTCTGTTTTTTTGTTTTTGTTTTTTTCAGCCCGTTTAGTTTGAACACTGCTGCCACCTAGTGACTGGAGGCTTGTTCATCAGTTAAGCATGAATAAAGTCAATTATAAAGTCCTGCTTCTCGCAGGGCCACTTCAGCTCTGACCTGAAAGAAGCACAAGACTCCGCCTCTGATCTACCTATATTGTAGTGTTCTGCTGACTGGACCCTGCTGCTGAGGTTCACCAGCTTACAGACAGACTGATCCTGATCCAACGGCCCCTGCAGCACAGGCAGGATCTTATTACAAATAAACAAACCGTCTCTGATTGCCTCACACATTCATATTTAGCACAAGCTGCTCGATGATGTGTCTATATGTATTTATAGCCCCCTCTGTCAGGCACGGAGTGAACCCGATGAACCTCGGCGCGCCGGAAAGACCGCTGTGAGCGTAACGTCTGCTCCGGGTCGTCTTGTCACCATTGTAATAAAAACGGTAAGCTGCCAAATTCCCCAGTAACCCTTCACTTTCTGTTCCGTCAAAAGCCACAGAGGCACTAAAGTCTCCTGCCTCCTGGTATACTGAACTCCACTGCTGGCTAAGGGTGGTGGTGTGGGGGGGAGAAAGCCGTTTTCGAGCAAATGGAGGTGGAGAATACGAAGGAAGCTTCACGTAAAGCAGTGTCCAAAAGACCAAACTATGTTTGCCTTTGACCTTTTAGGATCCTTTTTTTGACTGGAACTGCGAGTGTTCCTCCGCAGCCTGATGTTCCTTTCGAAATGGAGCATCAGGCTGGTGGACCGTGGCAGACAAAATAAAGAGGAACAATCCGCCACCGTGCCGTGAAATGGCTGTCAGGTAAAGTGGAAGTGGGTGCAAATATGAGCAGGGAAGGTGGAGAGGGAGTGGCAGTAGGGGGCAGTAAGGGGACAAGGACAAGATGATAAAATGAGTAAGACCAGGAAACAAGAGCAGAGGGAGATAGAAGGGGCTCCACAGGAGGAGGGGGTTCCACTGCTGCTGCTGCTGATGATGATGATGATGATGAAGATGCCGGAGCACAGCTCGGCCAGGATGAACCCAGTGAACTGCAGTGGAGGTCAGGGAGTCCAACATTCCTCTGGAACACTGTGTTTACACTGCGTAACAGAGAGCAGAAGAAAGAGGGGAGGGTCGGGGGGCGCGAGGGGGACGGCACGCAGGGAAAGAAATCATTTCCGAAGACATGCCTGTCAGGGAGGGGGGAGAGTGTGTGTGTGTGTGTGTGTGTGTGAAGCATCTATCCTGTAGCTGCATGGTACGTTTCTAAAAAACCAGAGTAACATAATTCCTTCCCACAGCCGACACGATGAATCCACGGCTGCAGCTCGTCTTCCTACCAAAAAGCCCAAAGCTGAAATGGAAAAATGTCCCCTGCTGAAGTGAAGCACAATTTTAAACATTTTCTAATTTTAATAAATCAGTCAAAATGAAAAATAGTTTTTTTTTTTGTTTTTTTTTTTTAGAACTTATTCGTTAAGGTTTTACAATCTAAAAAGTTTAAAAACCTTTTAGATTTTATGGTTTCTGTTTCAAACCAAACCTTCAGGATAACAGCAATAGCAAATATGTTTCCAATCAAAGTCAAAAAAGTCTGATTAAATTTAAATCCTTCAGAATATTGTAAAGATGACAGGAAAGGAGAAGTTTTAATTGGATGGTCCTCATCTGTTGGAAACATTCATTGAATTCTTTTTTAATATTAAAAACACATTAACAATTATTTATTGTCATTTTGACAATAAATAATTGTTCACTAATTTCTAGTAATTTTATCTTCCTTTTAAACAAGGTAAAAATCACAGGGGAACACTTCAACTTAAGATCAAAATGAAATAGCTTTAGAATAATTTATCTGCATTATCATATTTAATCAATTTAATAATTTTTTTAAGTTAACCTAAATATAAGGAATTAAATATATATTTACTAAATTAATTAGTTTATTTCCCATAACAGTAGCCAAAATTGTTCAGCTAAGAATAGCCAACAATATGAAAGTGCCATATTGAAATGTTGTCTCATAAATTCTGACATTAACAATAAATATTAAGCGTTGCAACCCCAACTTTCCTAAAGCCTCCAAATCCTGAGCGAGTTGCTGCGTTTCCCTTCCTCTCATCCCATAAAGATGCTTCCTGTCTCCCTCTGCTGGCCCACCAGAGAAACTGCACTCCCGTTGAAAAACTTAAACTAAACGGGGTTCTGATCTCATTACACAGAACCTTTCTAAACTCAATTTCCTATTTATGCATATATTTCTTTTCTCTTTCCTTTCTCTTCTTTTCGTTTTTCTTTCTTTTATAAAGTTCTGGTGGTGTGCTCTTTCCAGCTGCAGGTTCCATGTCTGCCCATGTCGTTTGCTTCTGAGGCACCGCAACCATATCTTAGAAAACCTCTTTTCTAAGATATGGTTGTTTTTTCTAAAACAATAACTCTTGAACTTGTCAAATATGGAAAACTGTGTCCTATTTTGAGAACTATGAAAGCTTTATTTTGTTCACAAAAATCACCAAAATAGCAGTTATAGAGCTTACAGGTGTAAGGAAGGAAAAATGTTTATTTATTTATTGCTTTTTTCTTTTGTTTAATATATTTATGTTTGAAATGTCTTTACTGAGCACAAAGCAGAACCAAAATCAGTTTCCTTTTTGATGCAGAAACTTGGCAAATAAAGATGATTCTGAATATTTATTATGACTTTATTACCTTTGACACTTTTGGACACTGCATTTAAATACATCAGTGCACATGTTCTGGCTAAATATTATATTGACACGTAGAATGTGAGCTATTGGCCTTAAAATATATTAGCTATCATTTACTGGCATAATAACATTTTGCACTCTTACATTCTAGTGCTTAGTTTGTATTTTAGTCCCACTTTAATCTAATGGAAATGAAAGCCCTCGATGTTTTGACATACTGTTAGAAAATGTATGCCAATTTTGGCTCCTCTGCAAATCCACATGCAAACACCACTTATAACTTGTCCATCTTATAGTTGTAGCTGCTACATTCAACATTAATTTTAGATCAACTCTTAAATGTCTGTCTTGTAAAATAAACATTTTTCCACCTACCGTTGACGTGAGGAGTTGTCATATCAAAATGTGAAGTTGGCTATAAAAATCCTAACAGGGGTAGTGAGAATTTCCCCCACTTTCCGAGTGGAAAGTCCAACTAACTTTTACCCAACAGATGAAGATAGGAGAAGTCAATTCATCATAAAACTACTGCAATATCATGCACACTTATCCTTGCAAGGCAGGCTCTTCCCATCAGTGTCTACTTTAATATATTAAACATTACTTCACAAAATAAAAAAAGCAAAAAAAACTTTGGAGAATTCAACATTTCCATTTCTTAATTTTCTATTTCCCATACTTATTCATATCTGGAAAATTCTGGGGGGGAAATAAATAAATAAATAAATAAATAAATAAATAAATAAATAAATAAATAAATAAAACAAGGTATCCCGGAAAACAAAAAAAAAGATTAAACTTCAGATCTAAAAAAACAAATTTTATGATTTGGAAAGTTTTGTCTCTGTGTTCTACCAACCGCCATAAAAAGAAGAAGAAGTGCTCTGTGTTTGCGGAAGTAAACATGGAGGCTAACGGTGGAGCTTAGCTTACATATTTGAAGTTGTTCAACCAGAGCAGCATATTAACAACTTAATCCTCATATAGTCCGTCATAGTTGTTTTTCTTCGCACTTGCGTGTATCAGGACACAGAATTTGTTGAGTATCAGTGACGTTCAGTTCGGATGAATGCGGCCTGGAGGTTAGGTCGCATTTGAATCGGATACGTATCAGATATGGGTCACATTCGAAAAGAATCCGACTTGTCCTGTTCAGACTGTCACGAGAAGATCAGATACAGGTCGCATTACCAAAAAACAAAACAAAAAAATCGGAATTTGGTCACTTTAGGCTCCAGTGTGAAGCACCCTAAGTTTATTCCACTTGGCGTCGCTCTTGTTCTACATTTCACAAAAGTCTTTAGCCAGCTAGCAATGTATGGAGAACGACGCGTGACGTCATTACCGCTTCTAGTTGTCACAACAGCGCGGCGGATGACGAGCAGCCCGGTAGCAGTCGCCTTTCTCTGCGTTTGATCCTGGCATTTGTTAATGGTAGAAAATATCGGAATTGCGACTGCAGGGAAGGGAAACTGGTACCGGACTGTTCCATCGTCCGCTACATTATTGTTACAAGCGAAGTGTGCATGAAGTCAGTGTAGCTTAGCCTAGCACCGAATGTCAGCCATGACGAGGAACTTCCTTCAGAGGTCCGCTCACCCTGTGGGCCGCACTAATCATATCACGGTGGGGGCCACGAGACATCGTCCTGCGGGTCGCAATTGGCCCGCGGGCCCCGAGAATGAGACCATTTAATGTCCATACACATTCTTATCTGACAATAAAAGAGGATGTGGTTTCTTGTAACTTAATTATGATTTTTCAACTTAGACTGCTCTAACAACAGTACAGTGGTACCCATAATCCTTTGTGCTTACGACTCTTAAAGTGGCCGTTCTTCTGTATTTACTGTACATTACATTCCAGCCTACTCATTATCTACACAGCAGCCTGCATTTCATTGGGGATAGCAGCACTCTACCTGGGTTTTAATCAGTGGAGAAACCTTGAATGCCATACATCACTGAGTCTGAGGGAGTAAATAAAGCTAAATGAGAGAGGAGCTTATTGCCAGTCATCTGTCCCATTTCTCTTATTTCAATATTCCAGTGCCTCCCTAACCAAAGAGATCCAACTGACAACAAATGGCATATGGGAAAATCAGAGAAGGATAGAAGTGAGATCCCAGAGACAACAATGGACAGTTCCTGCTTTAACAATATATATCTAACCCTGACACCATGTCTCCACCCCACCCAGAACCTTTGCTCTTCTACCATGATGGACAGCAGTCTTTTGTCTGGGTCCAACAAACTCTAGCCAGACCCAGAGAAGGGCACAGTGGTGATAAGGGACGGTGAGATGAATGCAAATGGTAAGACTGAGAAACCAATGGTCACTTTTTTTCTGACATTTTTATCCATACTGTTCTTTCATATATGACTGTCAGTGATTACATGAAGTGATGCAGAGTGGTCCAGCATGCACCAACGTGTTTCTTTCCCTTAGAAAAAGAGACACATATATTCAGCATGATAAGTATTCATGTGATCTATTTACTCCTCTGACAGGTTTGAGTTATCTGAACTGTGCTCCAGCTCTAGCTGTGTTGTCCTGTTTGGTAATACCATAAAGAGATGGAGAGTAAAGGTCAAAGATAGAAGAAGAAAGGATTTGCTACTGGGTGCTTTAACAGTTGTTTATTAGCTTTGAATTGCATCTCGTGTATAGAGAAGATGATTATGGGGAAACACACTGTAGGTATATAATGTGTAATCCCAAGCAGGCTAGACGCCTGACTACGGCAAGTAGATATGCACATCCAGAATCACTCGGCAATGACACATGCTGGAGAAAAGAGGGGAAGTGAAATCAACCGAAGGAAGATTTGCCAACGTAATGAAATCTAAAATAGGGGAACTGTACATTCATCTTTTTCTAATACAAAAAAACTGATAAAACTTTACCCTAAGTATCTTCAGAGTCATTGTGGATACTGATGCTTTTGAGAAAGAAGGATCTCTGGTAGCATTCAGTGTTGGCACAAAGTCAGAGATGAATGGACCTCTGACTGAAAACTGCTACAACTCTCTCTTCCTTCTCTGGACACTTTTTCCTTCTCTCCACTACCTCCCTCACCTGCCCTGCTTTTGCTCTTGTTTCCAGTGTTGTCTGGCTATTTCTGGAGCCTCTCCGTAAATTTTCTGAATTGTAAATCATGTATCTGGTCAGCTGGTCACTTAACAGAATGGATCAAATTTTCTCAATGAGAAGACTGAGCAAGGACAGCCCTCATGTCCTGACAGGACATATGCAGCTGGAAACACGATGGATTCCTGGGGGAAGTGGGAGACGAGCCTGTCCATACTGTCAGTCGAGGATGTTGAACGTATTGGACATAATTGGATTTTTGATAACAGGATTTCTGTTTTTTGGAATTAGCTGGCACCTGGTTTATTGTGAAATTTGGAAAATGTTGGCAGTTATTCAGACCATTGAGAGGCTGCCTGGCTATGAGGGACCGTGCCGAGCAGTGAACGCTCAGACAGAAACTGTGTGAGCAGAACAGCAAAATGGATGCAATTCTTGCTGAGAGTCGCAGGCCAGGTGCGGTTCCTGAAACTCACTGGCAGGAAGGAATACACCTTGGAGAAGTTGAGAGCTTGGCTCTGCTGGACTGGCCCCTCATTTGGCTGCTTGGACTTCACCATCGGGATGTACCAGGGAGACTTTAAGGCAGATGGAAAACTTAAAACAAAGCAATTGTTATCTGAACTAGCTCCCCTGTGTCTGCCTTGGAAGGCTGGCTATGTCAAATTCTCCTGGATGTTATGAAAACAAGATGCTCTGCTGCCACTACCCGCTCCCTTCCCCATGACATCTGTGAACCTGAACCAGAGCTCTACCAAGGCTGCTGATGAGGGCACCATCAGTCTTCAAAGACTATAGCTGGGACAGAGTTCATGGACTTATTTACCTGTGTGTGTGTGTGCATACATGTATACACACACACTGCATAGCTATAAACGCACTATACTGTGTCCAAAAAGATATAGTGTGAGAAATCTGTCATATCCTCCCCTAATGTGGTTAGTGTCATGTAACAAAAGTCCTTGGGACCTGTACCCATGTCCTATGTGGTTGTTTTGTTTTTTGACTGTACTGAAATGTAAATTTGCCCCCTAGAGATGAATAAAGTATTTTTCATTCATTCATTCATTCATTCATTCATTCATTCATTCATTCATTCATTCATTCATTCATTCCAAGCTAATAGCTCAATATCTGGACAGCAGAGACAATATTGCACAGTAACTTGTCCTGGATGACAATCAGTTGTGTTCATGCTAATCCATCTTATTTGCTTTTGTTGCTCCTCTTTAAATCTATCGGACTGGTTAGAAAGCTGAGCAGAGAGATTGGAGTCGGGATGTGATCTTCAAACTTCCTCCTTCTCTCTCTGTTCTTTGACACTGGTCTGCATCTATGGAGCTATGTAACTCCTCTGGGATTTGTGGTTATAGTTCATTTTTTATCTGAGCTTTTGAGATGCCAATCAACTGCTCCTGTTTGTAAAAACCAGAAGCAGTAGCACATCATACCTGTCGAAAGTCAAAAAATAAGAGCAAAAATCCTTCAAGCTGCACAGCATCCAAAAACAGAGGGAATAATTGTCCAAATATGCCTAGAAAACGGCTAAAAAAAACAAAATTATGAAAAATCAAATCTATTGTAGCAGAGCTACTCCGACATACTGCCTCCATTAGCTACAAAATTCTAGAATTGAATCCACCAATTGAAATGATGAAAAATGTATCATAGATAGATGCAAATTAAGTATACTATGCTCACAACCCCAATTCAAACTCAGCTAATAACTATTTTCTTTTAACAGCCATTGATTTCCCACTACTGACAAAGTTATTCAGAAAATCCAGAAACCTTCACAAGAGCCTTGTGGTTGCTGTGGGGTGACATCCTGATCTAAGGGACAGGGTTACTTTTAAACTGTCTTTATAAATTGTTAACATCTACAGAGGACATATGTCTTCACCTTCTCATTGTCACATTTGATTTAGGAAATTGGGTATTAATAAGTCATCTTGGATTTCAGGCACAAAACATTTTACACACACACAGATATTTTGAGACTATTTTCACTCCATAGATGACATTCCTAATCAGCATCGGGAATGCTCATCTGAGTTTATTGCAATTCACAGCCCGATGTCCAGCCGGGGCCCAAGCGCCAAAGAACTTTAATTCAATTTAATAAACCTTTTTAATCGCTGTCCTTCTCCATCTGATTGAAATGTTTGTGATGTAAGTCCATTTCACTGTGCTGTCATCCACTCCTGTTTTTTTTTTTCCCTCAAACAAAACTACATCAGCTCCGGGTCTAAAATAAATGTTTTTTCTGAAGAAACAAAAAGCCTGTCAAATAGAAATGTTCTCACATGTTTAATGTGACTTCTGCTTCTGGAGATCGCTGCAGAGCTTCTCTGGCTGTAAGATGCTGAGTGCTCATTCTGAAAATGTCTTTCCATCACATATCAAGCACACAGGTAAGACAGCATAGTTGGCAGTGAAGGCAAATGAATCTATCCACAAAGAATTAAACTCTCTATCTTCTTCTGACTTTTCTTTTTTTGGATTTACTCATGGTTGCCTTATTGAGGGCGCGGGTCAGACACTCAATAATCCCCCTGTAGGTAAAGGTGAAGGCTGACATGGATGTGACACATATTTTAGTTGACAAATTACTAAAGCTTTTTTTTTATTTGATGTTAAAGTATCACCTCCAAGATAACTTTGCAACAAAATAAATAAAAATAAGATTAATAAGAATGTAATTCAGAATGAACCACAGCAAAGAGGT
>NW_006800707.1:0-7895 GCF_000485575.1 Poecilia formosa | reverse complement strand
CTTTGTTCTGTACAAAGTTGAATGTGCTGACAACAAAATACACAAAAACCATCAATGGAAATCAAATTTATTAACCAATGGAGGCCTGGATTTGGAGCCACACACAAAATTAAAGTGAAATGTTCCCTTTATTTTTTTGAGCAGTATATATACATACTGCTCCCATACAGAGCAGTTCCACCCAAACTAATACAGGGAGTTTGGTCTAACCTGAGGATCTTTCTCTCAGAGGTGGCAATAAATGCCGCCCTAAACTGCACATTCAACTGGGCCCAGTCAATGCTTCCCAACGGCTCAGCAAGGAGAGGAAGCTGAGAGGAAGTGTGTGTATGTGTGAGTGAGCCAAGCAGACAGGGCATTTTTCACCGAAGGCAATAAAATAAATAGACATGGCAATGAAGGAGACATGGAGGCAGACTGAACCCATTGAACCCAAATATGGAAAATGATTCTTCTATGTCCTACTGCATGAAAATCCTGCCTAATACATCTGGAGCAATTTCCATATATAACAGTGGTGGATTTTAAAAAAAAAAATATTTTCAGTTACTTGTAAAAAAATATATATATAAAAAACAGTGCTGACTACTTCTACCAGTGTCTTCTGTAAACATGTGAAATAAAAATTCAATCAAAATAAAAAAATAAAAACAATTTGATTTATACTGATAAATAATACTCTGATGGTAAATTTAATCCTCTCAAAGTTGCAATAGACAACTTTGATTTAAAAAAAATGTTTTTTATATTTCTATTAAAAATAATTGCAATATGTGTGCTCTAGAAGTAGGTGAAGGATGTTTTTTCTTACATATTGTGAAATAATTATTTGGTTTAAATTGCAGCATTAAGTTAAAACTCACAATTCAAGATGAATAAATTTTAAAAACAATGTTTAGACAACTTGACTCTTGTTGATAAATCAACTTCATGAGCTTTAATTTGTGAGTTAAAACCAAAACAATTTTCTTGTTGACTTAAATTGCATTTTCAAGGCAGCAGGTGGACTTTTATTTTCAAGTTAAACCATCTTTAAATGTTTTACAGTGAAGGAGTTACCTAAAACATGAGGGGCAGTGTGCTTTGAGAACCAGGGTTGAGAAACACTGAATTATGAGATGGACAATTCTTGAAAACAATCAAGCCCCTCTGCCTTCTTCTTGTTGTATTACTGCATCTTCGGAAATAGCAATCAGACCCAGGAGGACGGCTAATGATGCCATTTGTGCTGTAATGAAATGGAGGTTTAGTGATGAGGATGTAGGCACGGTCAGACTCAGGGTTGAGTGTAGAAGTTAGGCCAATGGTGATTTTTAGGTTCACAAAAGCAGGAGATGAGGCAACAAACTCACACTCAGGTAGCACAGGGAAACGACACAGACTCAACAGAGGCAGAGAAAACAAAACCACAACGAGGATCCGGCAGGGAACAAGAGACACAGGTGGTTAAATATACAAGGGGCAAATCAGAGAAACAGGACACAGCTGGGATCAATCAGGGAGCAGACATGACAACACAGAGAACAAATAAATTAGAAAACACATAAAAATCTCAAATCCCCACATGTTTGTGTATGCGGTGCTTAACATTGCCGGTTTGCTGTGATTATGGTGGAGAAAACTGTCATTGGTGGGATTTGCGGCAGGTTACACTGTGGGGAAGAAGCTGTACAGCAGTAGAGAGCCAAGAGGGAGGGTGGGAGCAGCATGTGATACACAGCGGTAAGACCCTCCTCCTGGCTCTGATTGGTTGTTTCTGAATGAGTGGTGTATTTCTACAGTTGGCAGCAGGACCACAGGGAGAGGGCAGAAGAGCTTGATTTTTTTCATAGATCATCTGTCTCACGTTGTGCTGTCAAAACGGTGACAATTTTAACAAAGAAGTAAAAACATATTTTGTCATAAAGGTTACATACTGCAGCTTTAAAAGATCAAAGATCAATTATGCCTCACTTTAAGTTTTTATATACATTTCCCTTATTTGAGTAAAGACGTGATTTGGAAAACTGCTGTAGAGTAATGATACTTTATCATTCTCCACAGAGAGTAGGAAGAATCTAGACAATCACTGGGACACACAGTGGTCATGTTGTGTTTTATCCAAACTGGAATCATTCTCTTTGCATGTTTCTGTCATGATGTGTGTGGAGTGGACGTAGTATACCGCAGATATTTTAATGAAGAAAAGCAACAACAAAAATCCAAAATCCAGAGGTAAAAGGAAATTCAAAACACAAGCAAACTGGAGACATGAGGGTAACAAGGGTAGCAACAAGCATAATGATGAGCAGGGTAACGAGACGGACTGGCGAGTTGTGACTGAGGTACAGGAACCATGAACCGAACCAGATGAGATGAGTGACTGCAGGTGTGAATTGGCACAGGGAAGCTAAGGAGATCTGCTGGGGAAAACAAAGGGAGGAAACAGGGAGCTGAAAATACTTCTAATACTGAAGAAACACTAAGACTAAAGAAAACCTGATAAACTAGAAGAAAAACAGACCTGAGGGAAAACGAAACAAACCTAAACAGAAACAAGGCTAATCTAACAATAATGAGAACTAAGGAACATAGAGCTAGAGTAACTAGAAGATCTAAACAAAGAAATAACCTAGCTAGAATGACTAAAGAAAGATGGACAAAAAGACTAGACCTAAAGTGACAAAATAAGAAAACTAGAAACACTACCAAGGACTGAAAATAAGGAACGCAATAACAAGACAATTCTAATAACACCAAATAACCTCAAATAATAAAACTGAAATGACCATGAAGGGCTTACCTAAAGTGAACTCAGACATAATGATAAATAAGATCAAAAGCAAACAAAAAACCCAGTCCTGATAGTTTCATGATTATTTCTTCACAGTATAGGTGTAGACAATGTGTTCAGAAGGACATGCAGCCTAATGTTCAACTTTTTATCTAGGATATTTCTGTATATTTATTTTCATAAAAACTTTGACTAGTCAAGTCACAAATTTACCTAATTTAATCTAAGATAAATTACCATGTTCTGGTGGTAATAAATAGTAATTTGCATAAGAAGTTAATGGAGTTACAGAATCAGTGTGTCATATATTATGGCAGTTTTTGGTCAGAAAAGCAATATATTGTTATTATTAGGACAGCCAATTCTGTAATGACCAAATCACAACAGGAACATTTTCTAAACTTACTGGAATGACTTTTACAGTATTTTATTGTCAGTACCAGCACAAACCACATTTCAATTCAGCAACACAACACTTTGTTTTTAGGCACCAGTTCTTTAGTAACCTCTACAACTACGGCAGTGCACTAAAAACGCTTCAGTTACAGAGATAATCTAAGGGCATGTTTGCAGCACGCAGAGTGAATGTTGGTGTGTTTTCACCACTATGACCTTTGAGAATCAGAGACTGTCTGAACAGCCTAATCAGCTCAGCTTTTGCTTCTCAAAGTGAACATCTTGGGTTTTTGTTGATGGGTTGGATTCTGAAGCTTCACTCTGACGCCCACTGCAGCATCGTGAGAGATGGCAGATTTGACTCAGGTCAATTTCAAGCTGTCATAGTTGGAAGTAATCTCATCAAAATAACTGAATCATTTTAACAAGGAAGTAACAAGTGCCTATGTTTGTGAGGAAAGATGAATTATTCAGCACAATATCCAATAAAGGACTACATTTTTGTTCTGCACATGATAAAGGAGGCACTCCTTACCGCTCTTGCTTCATAGTTGTGCTAGGTTCATTTCTGTAGTCTAATCAAGGGGTCTGTAACCTTTACTGTCAAAAGAGCCATTTTTTCCCCTCTTCATCCAAAGAAAAATAGTCTGGAGCTGCAATACATTACACAGCTCATAAAACTGTACAAGTTTTATTGCTTTTCAATTTCAACCTGCTATAACAATGGAAAACCCATAACAAAAGTGTAGTGTGCATACTTTTGTGTAGGCCAGCAGGTCTACTTTGAAATGAATTAATAAACACTGAACAATGCAGGCCTATTTGAATTCTTCCATATCTGTGTAAATTAATTAAATAAAAATTAGCCCACTTTAACAAAAATAAAACATATAACTTCTGGTTCACAGCTTAAATATACAAATAAAAACTTAGCAATGAAGCCTTGGTATAAGGTAACTTGCAGGACTCTTTAGTCTCACCTGCATCATCCAATCGGTGTGTCTTGCTCATCGTCATCAACCTATCAACACCAGACCAACCCTCATCACGACCAATCACCAACCAAGCTCCCGCTGATAAGGACGTCTGTCCATGGCGTCTTCTGCATTCCAGCTGCGCTCAACCCACCTCCGCCCTCCTGGCTCTTCAGGCTCCCATCCTTCACTGACCTCCACCACCAGTGCCGGGCCCCGGGGGATGACTATGGAGTGAAAATAGTCTCAAAATATCTGTGCGTGTGTAAAAAGATTTGTGTGTGTGTAAAAATGTCTATGTGTGTGTAATACTGGATTTGTAAAACTTAAAAATAAAACAAATCTTCTCCTACACCTATACATGTTGAAAAAGTACACACAAATCACCTGGTACACAGACACAAAACTGCATTTACACACAGTTCCGGTTACGAGTGCACAACTATTTTTGAGGCTCATTTCACGCTTCCGGGAAGCTCCCAGATTTGTGTGTAGATGATGCGTTTACATGCTAGTAAAAGCTGGGACATCTTTTCTGGTCGGGGGCCGGTCTTAGTTTTTCGAGAAAGAAACCTCAGAAAAGTTTTGTTGACGGTGGGGGGAGTGAAACTGTGGACCGGGAGGGGGGGATTGGATTACTGCCGATGACATATTCGCGTTTGTAGATAGATTTTTACCCAGAATGCAAATGGAAAAAAACCGTGAGCGAAACGATGACTGGTACTGACTAGTATATAATCCATTGAGGGAAACTAAGTTTCATATCTGCTCAAGAGCCCCCCCTGGTGGTTGAAGAAAAATCCACATATATATGAAAAAAAAAACACTGAATTCTCTCTGGTATTGTTCAGGGGGCCAGACCAAATGAGGAGGCGGGCCGGATCCGGCCCGCGAGCCGTAGTATGGGGACCCCTGCTCTAACAGGATCCTCAGATCCAGGCATCGATGTCTGGTGTCCTGCAACATTTAGATACGTCCTGGTCCAACACACTTGAATTAAATGGCTGCTTAGGACAGTCAAGTCCTCCAGAGTCATGCTAATGACCTCTGACCTCATGATTTGACTCATGTTCATTAAAGAATAGACATCTAAAGATTGGAGGACACCGACCCTTATGAGCTGGAGTTAAAGTCCTGCTATACAATTTTCACTTAATCATAATCACATTTATTTGCACACAGTGGAAACTTTACCTGTGGTGAGGTAGATGAGTTTACATAGTGTCTTTACTTTAAGACCATTTTGGTTTCCATTTGTTGAAAGTAAATTACAAACATTTACCCATAGTTTGACCACTGCTTTATGACAGAAAAAAAGTTTGATGTCACAAATATATGATTTTAATGGAGGCATAATTTGATTTATAACATAGAAAGAAGATGACAAAAGTGTTTCCTGAATTAACTTTAATGTTCATCTCGGTGCACACAAAGGACAGATTAAATATTAAATATTTAAAATTGCAACAAATCTGTTGAATCTTTAACAAAATAGGTTCAGATTAACATGGGTGGATTCACAGCTACCTAAAGTCAACAATGAAACGTCTTCAAACTTACATGGATGTTCAAATATTTACTATAATCAATTAAAAGAAAACACCATAAAGCTGTGTATTCAAAGAAGACCAGTATCAGTCTGTACGGATTGAGGATATACCATAACATCTACAAACAGAGCAGGTTAACAACTGTAGTTGTTTGAAAGGCATCTTGGTTCAGTTGACGACTCAGTTTGAAGCTTCAGGTTTTGGTGTTGAACCTCCCAGAATCTCAGCTGCTGCAGATTGTCTGAAGATGCAGAGAAAAGTACAAATAGACAGTTAATGTTAGAAAGAAATTATGTTGATTTTCCTGAACAGCTGATGCACTGACAGACCTGACTGTGACAGAACATTACTGAACCTGAAAATTACTTGAGTCATCACAATGTATGTAGAAATTTTTTCTTTTTATGTTGATCAAATGTTTTACATTAACCTGTTGTTCACAGGTTGTCATTCACAATGTGGTGTCAAACTCCAGTCCTCAAGGGCCGCTGTCCTGCAGTGTTTAGATGTGCCACAGGTAAAAAACAGTGGAATGAAATGGCTTAATTACCTCCTCCCTGTGTAGATCGGTTCTCCTGAGCCTTGCTAATGACCTAATTATTCTTTTCAGGTGTGGTGCAGCAGAGGCACATCTAAAAGTTGCAGGACAGAGGCCCTTGAGGACTGGAGTTTGACACCTGTCATTTACGAGAGGACCCAAATTTGGGTCCTCTCGTGAATAACAGGTTAAATGTTTTGCTGTAAAGGCTATTTTTGCAGTGGTGCTATAAATGCATAAAATATTTATTTTCTTAAGTATGTGTTTATTAGCTGTTAACTGTGTCAAAATATCAATTGAGAAAGAAATTTACTGCTTGTGAAAATCTAAACCATCTGAAAACATTTTACCATCTACATTAATCAACTTGAAATGAACAACAGGTTTGACCTGGTTTGCAGACGAGGTATATATTTGTTTCAGGGCCGATGAAATGGGGTCCAGACACAAACAGTTTAATCTGAAGATTCTGGAGGATGTGTGAATAGGTCTGTTACCATGAAAACTGTTACTGTATAATTAATTGTTCCAGAAGTTCTCGACAAACGATAATGTAGTCCTTTTGAGGCCATTTTTTAAGTAATATAATGGTAATGACGAAATAATAATGCAAGAACACATTCTCAAATTCTAATGAACATTTAACACTGGAACTGGAAGACATTTTTAGTATCCAGAATAAATAAAACTAATGAATTTTGAAGTCTTTTTAAACAAAATTGCTTTTCAAAATAAGGGCTAGTTGGGACCAAAGTACCAAACTGAAGACTTTTATTATCCAGTTTTTGGTAGAGAAAAAGAGAAACAATAAATCAGGCCAATGGAAATGATTGAGTTTGTTTTAATTTATCATCTGATTAATTGATTTATTGATTATTCTGACAGGCCTATGTGTGAACATTAGACTAAATCCTTCAGTATGTTGAAAAGTGAACATAAATGAAGTACCTTTCAGTTTGTTCTGGTGAATAAAGTCTAGCTCCAGATGATGTTCCTGCAGGTCCAGATCTACCTTCATTACTGCTGAAGCAACAAAATACGGTTTCAGTGATAATGACCAACATCTATAACTGCTATAATCTCCTGAAGATGCTTGTCGACTTCGGCATCATAAAACTTAATCAACCTGGTTAAAGTTAGACTGAAGACAGACGATCAAACTGTGTGACAGTAAAAATCCACGCTTAGCTCCCAACAGCTAACGTAGCATAGCTGACATAAACTTTAGCTCCCGCTAACAGAAACATGAGGAGGGCAGAGTATCAAAATACCAGACATATAAAACGTAACCTGAAATCATTTATAATTACTCCATGTCTCATTATAATCGGAGAGCAAAGCCTGCAGGTTTAGCTCCTACTTACTTCAGAGGACAGACCACCGGGACGCTCCGTCTCTTCTGGGTTTGCCTGGCTATTTTTCCGGCCAGTGAACCATTCCGCCACCTAGTGGTCCTTTTTCAGACCACTTAGTCTCCTGTACCGCTCAAAAATGCACAATATGCCTATAAATAATTTTAGGATATTATAAGGAAGTGCTGGGATATACCGTTTTCCACCGAACTAACGTATTTGCCACTTCGGTACAAACACAGTGAGAAACGTCAGAGGACTAGACTCAGAGCAAAACTCAGATGTCCCAGCTTTTACTAGCATGTAAACGCA